>NC_084780.1:0-235000 GCF_028858725.1 Colius striatus
TGGTATACCTTAACTGACAAATGTATTCTTTCAATGGGAGCTGAACAGAAAAACTGTGGTATTGAAGATAGCTCCCACAGGAAAGCAGCTGCAAATGTGACACCGTGCTGGCTGATAGACTGCATGGGGACCTACTTACTACTGTAGCTGGGATCTATCTTCCTGCTTTCTTGTAGCTCCCATACTCAGTTGTATAACTTAAGAGACAAAGTGTACTTTTTTCAATGGGAGCTGAACAGAAAAACTGTGGTATTGAAGATAGCTCCCACAGGAAAGCAGCTGCAAATGTGACACCGTGCTGGCTGCTAGACTGCATGGGGACCTACTTACTACTGTAGCTGGGATCTATCTTCCTGCTTTCTTGTAGCTCCCATACTCAGCGGTATACCTTAACTGACAAATGTATTCTTTCAATGGGAGCTGAACAGAAAAAGTGTGGTATTGAAGATAGCTCCCACAGGAAAGCAGCTGCAAATGTGACACTGTGCTGGCTGCTAGACTGCATGGGGACCTACTTACTGCTGTAGCTGGGGTCTGCCTTCCTGCTTTCTTGTAGCTCCCATACTCAGTGGTATACCTTAACTGACAAAATGTAGTTTCTTCAATGGGAGCTGAACAGAAAAAGTGTGGTATTGAAGATAGCTCCCACAGGAAAGCAGCTGCAAATGTGACACCGTGCTGGCTGCTAGACTGCATGGGGACCTACTTAGTACTGTAGCTGGGGTCTGCCTTCCTGCTTTCTTGTAGCTCCCATACTCAGTTGTATACCTTAACTGACAAATGTATTCTTTCAATGGGAGCTGAACAGAAAAACTGTGGTATTGAAGATAGCTCCCACAGGAAAGCAGCTGCATATGTGACACCGTGCTGGCTGCTAGACTGCATGGGGACCTACTTACTACTGTAGCTGGGATCTATCTTCCTGCTTTCTTGTAGCTCCCATACTCAGTTGTATACCTTAACTGACAAATGTATTCTTTCAATGGGAGCTGAACAGAAAAAGTGTGGTATTGAAGATAGCTCCCACAGGAAAGCAGCTGCAAATGTGACACCGTGCTGGCTGCTAGACTGCATGGGGACCTACTTACTACTGTAGCTGGGATCTATCTTCCTGCTTTCTTGTAGCTCCCATACTCAGTGGTATACCTTAACTGACAAATGTATTCTTTCAATGGGAGCTGAACAGAAAAAGTGTGGTATTGAAGATAGCTCCCACAGGAAAGCAGCTGCAAATGTGACACCGTGCTGGCTGCTAGACTGCATGGGGACCTACTTACTACTGTAGCTGGAATCTATCTTCCTGCTTTCTTGTAGCTCCCATACTCAGTTATATACATTAAGAGACAAAATGTTGTTTTTTCAATGGGAGCTGAACAGAAAAAGTGTGGTATTGAAGATAGCTCCCACAGGAAAGCAGCTGCAAATGTGACACCGTGCTGGCTGATAGACTGCATGGGGACCTACTTACTACTGTAGCTGGGATCTATCTTCCTGCTTTCTTGTAGCTCCCATACTCAGTTGTATACCTTAAGAGACAAAATGTAGTTTTTTCAATGGGAGCTGAACAGAAAAAGTGTGGTATTGAAGATAGCTCCCACAGGAAAGCAGCTGCAAATGTGACACCGTGCTGGCTGATAGACTGCATGGGGACCTACTTACTACTGTAGCTGGGATCTATCTTCCTGCTTTCTTGTAGCTCCCATACTCAGTTGTATACCTTAAGAGACAAAATGTAGTTTTTTCAAAGGGAGCTGAACAGAAAAAGTGTGGTATTGAAGATAGCTCCCACAGGAAAGCAGCTGCAAATGTGACACCGTGCTGGCTGCTAGACTGCATGGGGACCTACTTACTACTGTAGCTGGGGTCTGCCTTCCTGCTTTCTTGTAGCTCCCACACTCAGCGGTATACCTTAACTGACAAATGTATTCTTTCAATGGGAGCTGAACAGAAAAAGTGTGGTATTGAAGATAGCTCCCACAGGAAAGCAGCTGCAAATGTGACACCGTGCTGGCTGCTAGACTGCATGGGGACCTACTTACTACTGTAGCTGGGATCTATCTTCCTGCTTTCTTGTAGCTCCCATACTTAGTGGTATACCTTAACTGACAAATGTATTCTTTCAATGGGAGCTGAACAGAAAAAGTGTGGTATTGAAGATAGCTCCCACAGGAAAGCAGCTGCAAATGTGACACCGTGCTGGCTGCTAGACTGCATGGGGACCTACTTACTACTGTAGCTGGGATCTATCTTCCTGCTTTCTTGTAGCTCCCATACTCAGTGGTATACCTTAACTGACAAATGTATTCTTTCAATGGGAGCTGAACAGAAAAAGTGTGGTATTGAAGATAGCTCCCACAGGAAAGCAGCTGCAAATGTGACACCGTGCTGGCTGCTAGACTGCATGGGGACCTACTTACTACTGTAGCTGGGATCTATCTTCCTGCTTTCTTGTAGCTCCCATACTCAGTGGTATACCTTAACTGACAAATGTATTCTTTCAATGGGAGCTGAACAGAAAAAGTGTGGTATTGAAGATAGCTCCCACAGGAAAGCAGCTGCAAATGTGACAGCGTGCTGGCTGATAGACTGCATGGGGACCTACTTACTACTGTAGCTGGAATCTATCTTCCTGCTTTCTTGTAGCTCCCATACTCAGTTATATACCTTAAGAGACAAAATGTTGTTTTTTCAATGGGAGCTGAACAGAAAAAGTGTGGTATTGAAGATAGCTCCCACAGGAAAGCAGCTGCAAATGTGACACCGTGCTAGCTGATAGACTGCATGGGGACCTACTTACTACTGTAGCTGGGATCTATCTTCCTGCTTTCTTGTAGCTCCCATACTCATCGGTATACCTTAACTGACAAAATGTAGTTTTTTCAATGGGAGCTGAACAGAAAAAGTGTGGTATTGAAGATAGCTCCCACAGGAAAGCAGCTGCAAATGTGACACCGTGCTAGCTGATAGACTGCATGGAGACCTACTTACTACTGTAGCTGGGATCTATCTTCCTGCTTTCTTGTAGCTCCCATACTCAGCGGTATACCTTAACTGACAAATGTATTCTTTCAATGGGAGCTGAACAGAAAAAGTGTGGTATTGAAGATAGCTCCCACAGGAAAGCAGCTGCAAATGTGACACCGTGCTGGCTGCTAGACTGCATGGGGACCTACTTACTACTGTAGCTGGGATCTATCTTCCTGCTTTCTTGTAGCTCCCATACTCAGCGGTATACCTTAACTGACAAATGTATTCTTTCAATGGGAGCTGAACAGAAAAAGTGTGGTATTGAAGATAGCTCCCACAGGAAAGCAGCTGCAAATGTGACACCGTGCTGGCTGATAGACTGCATGGGGACCTACTTACTACTGTAGCTGGGATCTATCTTCCTGCTTTCTTGTAGCTCCCATACTCAGTTGTATACCTTAAGAGACAAAATGTAGTTTTTTCAATGGGAGCTGAACAGAAAAACTGTGGTATTGAAGATAGCTCCCACAGGAAAGCAGCTGCAAATGTGACACCGTGCTGGCTGCTAGACTGCATGGGGACCTACTTACTACTGTAGCTGGGATCTATCTTCCTGCTTTCTTGTAGCTCCCATACTCAGCGGTATACCTTAACTGACAAATGTATTCTTTCAATGGGAGCTGAACAGAAAAAGTGTGGTATTGAAGATAGCTCCCACAGGAAAGCAGCTGCAAATGTGACACCGTGCTGGCTGATAGACTGCATGGGGACCTACTTACTACTGTAGCTGGGATCTATCTTCCTGCTTTCTTGTAGCTCCCATACTCAGTTGTATACCTTAAGAGACAAAATGTAGTTTTTTCAATGGGAGCTGAACAGAAAAAGTGTGGTATTGAAGATAGCTCCCACAGGAAAGCAGCTGCAAATGTGACACCGTGCTGGCTGCTAGACTGCATGGGGACCTACTGACTACTGTAGCTGGGGTCTGCCTTCCTGCTTTCTTGTAGCTGCCATACTCAGTGGTATACCTTAACTGACAAATGTATTCTTTCAATGGGAGCTGAACAGAAAAAGTGTGGTATTGAAGAAAGCTCCCACAGGAAAGCAGCTGGAAATGTGACACCGTGCTGGCTGCTAGACTGCATGGGGACCTACTTACTACTGTAGCTGGGATCTATCTTCCTGCTTTCTTGTAGCTCCCATACTCAGTGGTATACCTTAACTGACAAATGTATTCTTTCAATGGGAGCTGAGAAGAAAAAGTGTGGTATTGAAGATAGCTCCCACAGGAAAGCAGCTGCAAATGTGACACCGTGCTGGCTGCTAGACTGCATGGGGACCTACTTACTACTGTAGCTGGGATCTATCTTCCTGCTTTCTTGTAGCTCCCATACTCAGTTGTATACCTTAAGAGACAAAATGTAGTTTTTTCAAAGGGAGGTGAACAGAAAAAGTGTGGTATTGAAGATAGCTCCCACAGGAAAGCAGCTGCAAATGTGACACCGTGCTGGCTGCTAGACTGCATGGGGACCTACTTACTACTGTAGCTGGGGTCTGCCTTCCTGCTTTCTTGTAGCTCCCATACTCAGCGGTATACCTTAACTGACAAATGTATTCTTTCAATGGGAGCTGAACAGAAAAAGTGTGGTATTGAAGATAGCTCCCACAGGAAAGCAGCTGCAAACGTGACACCGTGCTGGCTGATAGACTGCATGGGGACCTACTTACTACTGTAGCTGGGATCTATCTTCCTGCTTTCTTGTAGCTCCCATACTCAGTTGTATACCTTAAGAGACAAAATGTAGTTTTTTCAATGGGAGCTGAACAGAAAAAGTGTGGTATTGAAGATAGCTCCCACAGGAAAGCAGCTGCAAATGTGACACCGTGCTGGCTGCTAGACTGCATGGGGACCTACTTACTACTGTAGCTGGGGTCTGCCTTCCTGCTTTCTTGTAGCTGCCATACTCAGTGGTATACCTTAACTGACAAATGTATTCTTTCAATGGGAGCTGAACAGAAAAAGTGTGGTATTGAAGATAGCTCCCACAGGAAAGCAGCTGCAAATGTGACACCGTGCTGGCTGCTAGACTGCATGGGGACCTACTTAGTACTGTAGCTGGGATCTATCTTCCTGCTTTCTTGTAGCTCCCATACTCAGTTGTATAACTTAACTGACAAATGTATTCTTTCAATGGGAGCTGAACAGAAAAAGTGTGGTATTGAAGATAGCTCCCACAGGAAAGCAGCTGCAAATGTGACACCGTGCTGGCTGCTAGACTGCATGGGGACCTACTTACTACTGTAGCTGGGGTCTTCCTTCCTGCTTTCTTGTAGCTCCCATACTCAGCGGTATACGTTAACTGACAAATGTATTCTTTCAATGGGAGCTGAACAGAAAAACTGTGGTATTGAAGATAGCTCCCACAGGAAAGCAGCTGCAAATGTGACACCGTGCTGGCTGATAGACTGCATGGGGACCTACTTACTACTGTAGCTGGGATCTATCTTCCTGCTTTCTTGTAGCTCCCATACTCAGCGGTATACCTTAACTGACAAATGTATTCTTTCAATGGGAGCTGAGAAGAAAAAGTGTGGTATTGAAGATAGCTCCCACAGGAAAGCAGCTGCAAATGTGACACCGTGCTGGCTGCTAGACTGCATGGGGACCTACTTACTACTGTAGCTGGGGTCTTCCTTCCTGCTTTTTGTAGTTCCCATACTCAGCGGTCTACCTTAACTGACAAATGTATTCTTTCAATGGGAGCTGAACAGAAAAACTGTGGTATTGAAGATAGCTCCCACAGGAAAGCAGCTGCAAATGTGACACCGTGCTTGCTGATAGACTGCATGGGGACCTACTTACTACTGTAGCTGGGATCTATCTTCTTGCTTTCTTGTAGCTCCCATACTCAGCGGTATACCTTACCTGACAAAATGTAGTTTTTTCAATGGGAGCTGAGAAGAAAAAGTGTGGTATTGAAGATAGCTCCCACAGGAAAGCAGCTGCAAATGTGACACCGTGCTGGCTGATAGACTGCATGGGGACCTACTTACTACTGTAGCTGGGATCTATCTTCCTGCTTTCTTGTAGCTCCCGTACTCAGCGGTATACCTTAACTGACAAATGTATTCTTTCAAAGGGAGCTGAACAGAAAAAGTGTGGTATTGAAGATAGCTCCCACAGGAAAGCAGCTGCAAATGTGACACCGTGCTGGCTGATAGACTGCATGGGGACCTAATGACTACTGTAGCTGGGGTCTGCCTTCCTGCTTTCTTGTAGCTGCCATACTCAGTGGTATACCTTAACTGACAAATGTATTCTTTCAATGGGAGCTGAACAGAAAAAGTGTGGTATTGAAGATAGCTCCCACAGGAAAGCAGCTGCAAATGTGACACCGTGCTGGCTGCTAGACTGCATGGGGACCTACTTACTACTGTAGCTGGGGTCTGCCTTCCTGCTTTCTTGTAGCTCCCATACTCAGCGGTATACCTTAACTGACAAATGTATTCTTTCAATGGAGCTGAACAGAAAAAGTGTGGTATTGAAGATAGCTCCCACAGGAAAGCAGCTGCAAATGTGACACCGTGCTGGCTGCTAGACTGCATGGGAACCTACTTAAAACTGTAGCTGGGATCTATCTTCCTGTTTTCTTGTAGCTCCCATACTCAGCGGTATACCTTAACTGACAAATGTATTCTTTCAATGGGAGCTGAACAGAAAAAGTGTGGTATTGAAGATAGCTCCCACAGGAAAGCAGCTGCAAATGTGACACCGTGCTGGCTGCTAGACTGCATGGGGACCTACTTACTACTGTAGCTGGGATCTATCTTCCTGCTTTCTTGTAGCTCCCATACTCAGTTGTATACCTTAAGAGACAAAATGTAGTTTTTTCAATGGGAGCTGAACAGAAAAAGTGTGGTATTGAAGATAGCTCCCACAGGAAAGCAGCTGCAAATGTGACACCGTGCTGGCTGATAGACTGCATGGGGACCTACTTACTACTGTAGCTGGGAGCTATCTTCCTGCTTTCTTGTAGCTCCCATACTCAGTGGTATACCTTAACTGACAAATGTATTCTTTCAATGGAGCTGAACAGAAAAAGTGTGGTATTGAAGATAGCTCCCACAGGAAAGCAGCTGCAAATGTGACACCGTGCTGGCTGCTAGACTGCATGGGGACCTACTTACTACTGTAGCTGGGATCTATCTTCCTGCTTTCTTGTAGCTCCCATACTCAGCGGTATACCTTAACTGACAAATGTATTCTTTCAATGGGAGCTGAACAGAAAACGTGTGGTATTGAAGATAGCTCCCACAGGAAAGCAGCTGCAAATGTGACACCGTGCTGGCTGCTAGACTGCATGGGGACCTACTTACTACTGTAGCTGGGATCTATCTTCCTGCTTTCTTCTAGCTCCCATACTCAGTTGTATACCTTAAGAGACAAAATGTAGTTTTTTCAATGGGAGCTGAACAGAAAAAGTGTGGTATTGAAGATAGCTCCCACAGGAAAGCAGCTGCAAATGTGACACCGTGCTGGCTGCTAGACTGCATGGGGACCTACTTACTACTGTAGCTGGGATCTATCTTCCTGCTTTCTTGTAGCTCCCATACTCAGTTGTATACCTTAAGAGACAAAATGTAGTTTTTTCAATGGGAGCTGAACAGAAAAAGTGTGGTGTTGAAGATAGCTCCCACAGGAAAGCAGCTGCAAATGTGACACCGTGCTGGCTGCTAGACTGCATGGGGACCTACTTAGTACTGTATCTGGGGTCTGCCTTCCTGCTTTCTTGTAGCTCCCACACTCAGCGATATACCTTAACTGACAAATGTATTCTTTCAATGGGAGCTGAACAGAAAAAGTGTGGTATTGAAGATAGCTCCCACAGGAAAGCAGCTGTAAATGTGACACCGTGCTGGCTGCCAGACTGCATGGGGACCTACTTACTACTGTAGCTGGGATCTATCTTCTTGCTTTTTTGTAGCTCCCATACTCAGCGGTATACCTTAACTGACAAATGTATTCTTTCAATGGGAGCTGAACAGAAAAAGTGTGGTATTGAAGATAGCTCCCACAGGAAAGCAGCTGCAAATGTGACACCGTGCTGGCTGATAGACTGCATGGGGACCTACTTACTACTGTAGCTGGGAGCTATCTTCCTGCTTTCTTGTAGCTCCCATACTCAGTGGTATACCTTAACTGACAAATGTATTCTTTCAATGGGAGCTGAACAGAAAAAGTGTGGTATTGAAGATAGCTCCCACAGGAAAGCAGCTGCAAATGTGACACCGTGCTGGCTGATAGACTGCATGGGGACCTACTTACTACTGTAGCTGGGAGCTATCTTCCTGCTTTCTTGTAGCTCCCATACTCAGTGGTATACCTTAACTGACAAATGTATTCTTTCAATGGGAGCTGAACAGAAAAAGTGTGGTATTGAAGATAGCTCCCACAGGAAAGCAGCTGCAAACGTGACACCGTGCTGGCTGATAGACTGCATGGGGACCTACTTACTACTGTAGCTGGGATCTATCTTCCTGCTTTCTTCTAGCTCCCATACTCAGTTGTATACCTTAAGAGACAAAATGTAGTTTTTTCAATGGGAGCTGAATAGAAAAAGTGTGGTATTGAAGATAGCTCCCACAGGAAAGCAGCTGCAAATGTGACACCGTGCTGGCTGCTAGACTGCATGGGGACCTACTGACTACTGTAGCTGGGGTCTGCCTTCCTGCTTTCTTGTAGCTGCCATACTCAGTGGTATACCTTAACTGACAAATGTATTCTTTCAATGGGAGCTGAACAGAAAAAGTGTGGTATTGAAGATAGCTCCCACAGGAAAGCAGCTGCAAATGTGACACCGTGCTGGCTGATAGACTGCATGGGGACCTACTTACTACTGTAGCTGGGGTCTGCCTTCCTGCTTTCTTGTAGCTCCCATACTCAGCGGTATACCTTAACTGACAAATGTATTCTTTCAATGGAGCTGAACAGAAAAAGTGTGGTATTGAAGATAGCTCCCACAGGAAAGCAGCTGCAAATGTGACACCGTGCTGGCTGCTAGACTGCATGGGGACCTACTTACTACTGTAGCTGGGATCTATCTTCCTGCTTTCTTGTAGCTCCCATACTCAGCGGTATACCTTAACTGACAAATGTATTCTTTCAATGGGAGCTGAACAGAAAAAGTGTGGTATTGAAGATAGCTCCCACAGGAAAGCAGCTGCAAACGTGACACCGTGCTGGCTGATAGACTGCATGGGGACCTACTTACTACTGTAGCTGGGATCTATCTTCCTGCTTTCTTGTAGCTCCCATACTCAGTTGTATACCTTAAGAGACAAAATGTAGTTTTTTCAATGGGAGCTGAACAGAAAAAGTGTGGTATTGAAGATAGCTCCCACAGGAAAGCAGCTGCAAATGTGACACCGTGCTGGCTGATAGACTGCATGGGGACCTACTGACTACTGTAGCTGGGGTCTGCCTTCCTGCTTTCTTGTAGCTGCCATACTCAGTGGTATACCTTAACTGACAAATGTATTCTTTCAATGGGAGCTGAACAGAAAAAGTGTGGTATTGAAGAAAGCTCCCACAGGAAAGCAGCTGCAAATGTGACACCGTGCTGGCTGTTAGACTGCATGGGGACCTACTTACTACTGTAGCTGGGATCTATCTTCCTGCTTTCTTGTAGCTCCCATACTCAGTGGTATACCTTAACTGACAAATGTATTCTTTCAATGGGAGCTGAACAGAAAAAGTGTGGTATTGAAGATAGCTCCCACAGGAAAGCAGCTGCAAATGTGACACCGTGCTGGCTGATAGACTGCATGGGGACCTACTTACTACTGTAGCTGGGATCTATCTTCCTGCTTTCTTGTAGCTCCCATACTCAGTTGTATACCTTAAGAGACAAAATGTAGTTTTTTCAATGGGAGCTGAACAGAAAAAGTGTGGTATTGAAGATAGCTCCAACAGGAAAGCAGCTGCAAATGTGACACCGTGCTGGCTGCTAGACTGCATGGGGACCTACTTAGTACTGTAGCTGGGGTCTGCCTTCCTGCTTTCTTGTCGCTCCCACACTCAGCGGTATACCTTAACTGACAAATGTATTCTTTCAATGGGAGCTGAACAGAAAAAGTGTGGTATTGAAGATAGCTCCCACAGGAAAGCAGCTGCAAACGTGACACCGTGCTGGCTGATAGACTGCATGGGGACCTACTTACTACTGTAGCTGGGATCTATCTTCCTGCTTTCTTCTAGCTCCCATACTCAGTTGTATACCTTAAGAGACAAAATGTAGTTTTTTCAATGGGAGCTGAACAGAAAAAGTGTGGTATTGAAGATAGCTCCCACAGGAAAGCAGCTGCAAATGTGACACCGTCCTGGCTGATAGACTGCATGGGGACCTACTGACTACTGTAGCTGGGGTCTGCCTTCCTGCTTTCTTGTAGCTGCCATACTCAGTGGTATACCTTAACTGACAAATGTATTCTTTCAATGGAGCTGAACAGAAAAAGTGTGGTATTGAAGATAGCTCCCACAGGAAAGCAGCTGCAAATGTGACACCGTGCTGGCTGCTAGACTGCATGGGGACCTACTTACTACTGTAGCTGGGATCTATCTTCCTGCTTTCTTGTAGCTCCCATACTCAGTTGTATACCTTAACTGACAAATGTATTCTTTCAATGGGAGCTGAACAGAAAAAGTGTGGTATTGAAGATAGCTCCCACAGGAAAGCAGCTGCAAATGTGACACCGTGCTGGCTGATAGACTGCATGGGGACCTACTTACTACTGTAGCTGGGGTCTACCTTCCTGCTTTCTTGTAGCTCCCGTAGTCTGTGGTATACCTTAAGAGACAAATGTATTCTTTCAATGGGAACTGAGGAGAAAAAGTGTGGTATTGAAGATAGCTCCCACAGGAAAGCAGCTGCAAATGTGACACCGTGCTGGCTGATAGACTGCATGGGGACCTACTTACTACTGTAGCTGGGGTCTGCCTTCCTGCTTTCTTGTAGCTCCCATACTCAGCGGTATACCTTAACTGACAAAACGTAGTTTTTTGAATGGGAGCTGAACAGAAAAAGTGTGGTATTGAAGATAGCTCCCACAGGAAAGCAGCTGCAAATGTGACACCGTGCTGGCTGCTAGACTGCACGGGGACCTACTTACTACTGTAGCTGGGGTCTGCCTTCCTTCTTTCTTGTAGTTCCCATACTCAGCGGTATACCTTAACTGAGAAAATGTAATTTTTTCAATGGGAGCTGAGAAGAAAAAGTGTGGTATTGAAGATAGCTCCCACAGGAAAGCAGCTGCAAATGTGACACCGTGCTGGCTGATAGACTGCATGGGGACCTACTTACTACTGTAGCTGGGATCTATCTTCCTGCTTTCTTGTAGCTCCCATACTCAGTTGTATACCTTAAGAGACAAAATGTAGTTTTTTCAATGAGAGCTGAACAGAAAAAGTGTGGTATTGAAGATAGCTCCCACAGGAAAGCAGCTGCAAATGTGACACCGTGCTGGCTGCTAGACTGCATTGGGACCTACTTACTACTCTACCTGGGGTCTGCCTTCCTGCTTTCTTGTAGCTCCCATACTCAGCGGTATACCTTAACTGACAAATGTATTCTTTCAATGGGAGCTGAGGAGAAAAACAGTGGTATTGAAGATAGCTCCCACAGGGAAGCAGCTGCAAATGTGACACCGTGCTGGCTGATAGACTGCATGGGGACCTACTTACTACTGTAGCTGGGATCTATCTTCCTGCTTTCTTGTAGCTCCCATACTCAGTTGTATACCTTAAGAGACAAAATGTAGTTTTTTCAATGAGAGCTGAACAGAAAAAGTGTGGTATTGAAGATAGCTCCCACAGGAAAGCAGCTGCAAATGTGACACCGTGCTGGCTGCTAGACTGCATGGGGACCTACTTACTACTGTAGCTGGGGTCTGCCTTCCTGCTTTCTTGTAGCTCCCATACTTAGTGGTATACCTTAACTGACAAATGTATTCTTTCAATGGGAGCTGAGGAGAAAAACTCTGGTATTGAAGATAGCTCCCACAGGAAAGCAGCTGCAAATGTGACACCGTGCTGGCTGCTAGACTGCATGGGGACCTACTTACTACTGTAGCTGGGGTCTGCCTTCCTGCTTTCTTGTAGCTCCCATACTCAGTGGTATACCTTAACTGACAAAATGTAGTTTTTTCAATGAGAGCTGAACAGAAAAAGTGTGGTATTGAAGATAGCTCCCACAGGAAAGCAGCTGCAAATGTGACACCGTGCTGGCTGCTAGACTGCATGGGGACCTACTTACTACTGTAGCTGGGATCTATCTTCCTGCTTTCTTGTAGCTCCCATAGTCAGTTGTATACCTTAAGAGACAAAGTGTAGTTTTTTCAATGAGAGCTGAACAGAAAAAGTGTGGTATTGAAGATAGCTCCCACAGGAAAGCAGCTGCAAATGTGACACCGTGCTGGCTGCTAGACTGCATGGGGACCTACTTACTATTGTAGCTGGGGTCTGCCTTCCTGCTTTCTTGTAGGTCCCATACTCAGCGGTATACCTTAACTGACAAATGTATTCTTTCAATGGGAGCTGAGGAGAAAAACAGTGGTATTGAAGATAGCTCTCACAGGGAAGCAGCTGCAAATGTGACACCGTGCTGGCTGATAGACTGCATGGGGACCTACTTACTACTGTAGCTGGGATCTATCTTCCTGCTTTCTTCTAGCTCCCATACTCAGTTGTATACCTTAAGAGACAAAATGTAGTTTTTTCACTGAGAGCTGAACTGAAAAAGTGTGGTATTGAAGATAGCTCCCACAGGAAAGCAGCTGCAAATGTGACACCGTGCTGGCTGCTAGACTGCATGGGGACATACTTACTAATGTAGCTGGGATCTATCTTCCTGCTTTCTTGTAGCTCCCATACTCAGTTGTATACCTTAAGAGACAAAATGTAGTTTTTTCAATTGGAGCTGAACAGAAAAAGTGTGGTATTGAAGATAGCTCCCACAGGAAAGCAGCTGCAAATGTGACACCGTGCTGGCTGCTAGACTGCATGGGGACCTACTTACTACTGTAGCTGGGATCTATCTTCCTGCTTTCTTGTAGTTCCCATACTCAGCGGTATACCTTAACTGACAAATATATTCTTTCAATGGGAGCTGAACAGAAAAAGTGTGGTATTGAAGATAGCTCCCACAGGAAAGCAGCTGCAAATGTGACACCGTGCTGGCTGATAGACTGCATGGGGACCTACTTACTACTGTAGCTGGGATCTATCTTCCTGCTTTCTTGTAGCTCTCATACTCAGTTGTATACCTTAAGAGACAAAATGTAGTTTTTTCAATGGGAGCTGAACAGAAAAAGTGTGGTATTGAAGATAGCTCCCACAGGAAAGCAGCTTCAAATGTGACACCGTGCTGGCTGCTAGACTGCATGGGGACCTACTTACTACTGTAGCTGGGGTCTGCCTTCCTGCTTTCTTGTAGCTCCCATACTCAGTGGTATACCTTAACTGACAAATGTAATCTTTCAATGGGAACTGAGGAGAAAAAGTGTGGTATTGAAGATAGCTCCCACAGGAAAGCA
The DNA here is from genome assembly GCF_028858725.1 of Colius striatus. Taxonomy (NCBI): domain Eukaryota; kingdom Metazoa; phylum Chordata; class Aves; order Coliiformes; family Coliidae; genus Colius; species Colius striatus. The sequence goes on from NC_084780.1 coordinate 13,558, forward strand.
GCTGCAAATGTGACACCGTGCTGGCTGCTAGACTGCACGGGGACCTACTTACTACTGTAGCTGGGGTCTGCCTTCCTTCTTTCTTGTAGTTCCCATACTCAGCGGTATACCTTAACTGAGAAAATGTAATTTTTTCAATGGGAGCTGAGAAGAAAAAGTGTGGTATTGAAGATAGCTACCACAGGAAAGCAGCTGCAAGTGTGACACCGTGCTGGCTGCTAGACTGCATGGGGACCTACTTACTAATGTAGCTGGGGTCTGCCTTACTGCTTTGTGTAGCTCCCGTACTCAGTGGTATACCTTAAGAGACAAATGTATTTTTTCAATGGGACCTGAACAGAAAAAGTGTGGTATTGAAGATAGCTCCCAAGGGAAAGCAGCTGCAAATGTGACACCGTGCTGGCTGCTAGACTGCATGGGGACCTACTTACTACTGTAGCTGGGGTCTGCCTTCCTGCTTTCTTGTAGCTCCCATACTCAGTGGTATACCTTAACAGACAAAATGTAGTTTTTTCAATGAGAGCTGAACTGAAAAAGTGTGGTATTGAAGATAGCTCCCACAGGAAAGCAGCTGCAAATGTGACACCGTGCTGGCTGCTAGACTGCATGGGGACCTACTTACTACTGTAGCTGGGATCTATCTTCCTGCTTTCTTGTAGCTCCCATACTCAGCGGTATACCTTAACTGACAAATGTATTCTTTCAATGGGAGCTGAACAGAAAACGTGTGGTATTGAAGATAGCTCCCACAGGAAAGCAGCTGCAAATGTGACACCGTGCTGGCTGCTAGACTGCATGGGGACGTACTTACTACTGTAGCTGGGATCTATCTTCCTGCTTTCTTGTAGCTCCCATACTCAGCGGTATACCTTAACTGACAAATATATTCTTTCAATGGGAGCTAAACAGAAAAAGTGTGGTATTGAAGATAGCTCCCACAGGAAAGCAGCTGCAAATGTGACACCGTGCTGGCTGCTAGACTGCATGGGGACCTACTTACTACTGTAGCTGGGATCTATCTTCCTGCTTTCTTGTAGCTCCCATACTCAGTTGTATACCTTAAGAGACAAAATGTAGTTTTTTCAATGGGAGCTGAACAGAAAAACTGTGGTATTGAAGATAGCTCCCACAGGAAAGCAGCTTCAAATGTGACACCGTGCTGGCTGCTAGACTGCATGGGGACCTACTTACTACTGTAGCTGGGGTCTGCCTTCCTCCTTTCTTGTAGCTCCCATACTCAGTGGTATACCTTAACTGACAAAAGTATTCTTTCAATGGGAGCTGAACAGAAAAAGTGTGGTATTGAAGATAGCTCCCACAGGAAAGCAGCTGCAAATGTGACACCGTGCTGGCTGCTAGACTGCATGGGGACCTACTTACTACTGTAGCTGGGATCTATCTTCCTGCTTTCTTGTAGCTCCCATACTCAGTTGTATACCTTAAGAGACAAAATGTAGTTTTTTCAATGGGGGCTGAACAGAAAAACTGTGGTATTGAAGATAGCTCCTACAGGAAAGCAGCTGCAAATGTGACACCGTGCTGGCTGATAGACTGCATGGGGACCTACTTACTACTGTAGCTGGGGTCTGCCTTCCTCCTTTCTTGTAGCTCCCATACTCAGTGGTATACCTTAACTGACAAAAGTATGCTTTCAATGGGAGCTGAACAGAAAAAGTGTGGTATTGAAGATAGCTCCCACAGGAAAGCAGCTGCAAATGTGACACCGTGCTGGCTGCTAGACTGCATGGGGACCTACTTACTACTGTAGCTGAGATCTATCTTCCTGCTTTCTTGTAGCTCCCATACTCAGTTGTATAACTTAAGAGACAAAATGTAATTTTTTCAATTGGAGCTGAACAGAAAAAGTGTGGTATTGAAGATAGCTCCCATAGGAAAGCAGCTGCAAATGTGACACCGTGCTGGCTGCTAGACTGCATGGGGACCTACTTACTACTGTAGCTGGGGTCTGCCTTCCTGCTTTCTTGTAGCTCCCATACTCAGTTGTATACCTTAACTGACAAATGTATTCTTTCAATGGGAGCTGAGGAGAAAAACTGTGGTATTGAAGATAGCTCCCACAGGGAAGCAGCTGCAAATGTGACACCGTGCTGGCTGATAGACTGCATGGGGACCTACTTACTACTGTAGCTGGGGTCTATCTTCCTGCTTTCTTGTAGCTCCCATACTCAGTTGTATACCTTAAGAGACAAAATGTAGTTTTTTCAATGGGAGCTGAACAGAAAAATTGTGGTATTGAAGATAGCTCCCACAGGAAAGCAGCTGCAAATGTGACACCGTGCTGGCTGCTAGACTGCACGGGGACCTACTTACTACTGTAGCTGGGGTCTGCCTTCCTTCTTTCTTGTTGTTCCCATACTCAGCGGTATACCTTAACTGAGAAAATGTAATTTTTTCAATGGGAGCTGAGAAGAAAAAGTGTGGTATTGAAGATAGCTCCCAAGGGAAAGCAGCTGCAAATGTGACACCGTGCTGGCTGCTAGACTGCATGGGGACCTACTTACTACTGTAGCTGGGGTCTGCCTTCCTGCTTTCTTGTAGCTCCCATACTCAGTGGTATACCTTAAGAGACAAAATGTAGTTTTTTCAATGAGAGCTGAACTGAAAAAGTGTGGTATTGAAGATAGCTCCCACAGGAAAGCAGCTGCAAATGTGACACCGTGCTGGCTGCTAGACTGCATGGGGACCTACTTACTACTGTAGCTAGGATCTATCTTCCTGCTTTCTTGTAGCTCCCATACTCAGCGGTATACCTTAACTGACAAATGTATTCTTTCAATGGGAGCTGAACAGAAAACGTGTGGTACTGAAGATAGCTCCCACAGGAAAGCAGCTGCAAATGTGACACCGTGCTGGCTGCTAGACTGCATGGGGACGTACTTACTACTGTAGCTGGGATCTATCTTCCTGCTTTCTTGTAGCTCCCATACTCAGCGGTATACCTTAACTGACAAATATATTCTTTCAATGGGAGCTGAACATAAAAAGTGTGGTATTGAAGATAGCTCCCACAGGAAAGCAGCTGCAAATGTGACACCGTGCTGGCTGCTAGACTGCATGGGGACCTACTTACTACTGTAGCTGGGGTCTGCCTTCCTGCTTTCTTGTAGCTCCCATACTCAGTGGTATACCTTAACTGACAAATGTATTCTTTCAATGGGAGCTGAACAGAAAAAGTGTGGTATTGAAGATAGCTCCCACAGGAAAGCAGCTGCAAATGTGACACCGTGCTGGCTGCTAGACTGCATGGGGACCTACTTACTACTGTAGCTGGGGTCTGCCTTCCTGCTTTCTTGTAGCTCCCATACTCAGTGGTATACCTTAACTGACAAAATGTAGTTTTTTCAACGGGAGCTGAACAGAAAAAGTGTGGTATTGAAGATAGCTCCCACAGGAAAGCAGCTGCAAATGTGACACCGTGCTGGCTGCTAGACTGCATGGGGACCTACTTACTACTGTAGCTGGGATCTATCTTCCTGCTTTCTTGTAGCTCCCATACTCAGTTGTATACCTTAAGAGACAAAATGTAGTTTTTTCAATGGGAGCTGAACAGAAAAAGTGTGGTATTGAAGATAGCTCCCACAGGAAAGCAGCTTCAAATGTGACACCGTGCTGGCTGCTAGACTGCATTGGGACCTACTTACTACTGTACCTGGGGTCTGCCTTCCTGCTTTCTTGTAGCTCCCATACTCAGCGGTATACCTTAACTGACAAATGTATTCTTTCAATGGGAGCTGAGGAGAAAAACAGTGGTATTGAAGATAGCTCCCACAGGGAAGCAGCTGCAAATGTGACACCGTGCTGGCTGATAGACTGCATGGGGACCTACTTACTACTGTAGCTGGGATCTATCTTCCTGCTTTCTTGTAGCTCCCATACTCAGTTGTATACCTTAAGAGACAAAAAGTAGTTTTTTCAATGAGAGCTGAACAGAAAAAGTGTGGTATTGAAGATAGCTCCCACAGGAAAGCAGCTGCAAATGTGACACCGTGCTGGCTGCTAGACTGCATGGGGACCTACTTACTACTGTAGCTGGGATCTATCTTCCTGCTTTCTTGTAGCTCCCATACTCAGTGGTATACCTTAACTGACAAATGTATTCTTTCAATGGGAGCTGAACAGAAAACGTGTGGTATTGAAGATAGCTCCCACAGGAAAGCAGCTGCAAATGTGACACCGTGCTGGCTGATAGACTGCATGGGGACCTACTTACTACTGTAGCTGGGATCTATCTTCCTGCTTTCTTGTAGCTCCCATACTCAGTGGTATACCTTAAGAGACAAAATGTAGTTTTTTCCATGGGAGCTGAACAGAAAAAGTGGAGTATTGAAGATAGCTCCCACAGGAAAGCAGCTGCAAATGTGACACCGTGCTGGCTACTAGACTGCACGGGGACCTACTTACTACTGTAGCTGGGGTCTGCCTTCCTTCTTTCTTGTAGTTCCCATACTCAGCGGTATACCTTAACTGAGAAAATGTAATTTTTTCAATGGGAGCTGAGAAGAAAAAGTGTGGTATTGAAGATAGCTCCCACAGGAAAGCAGCTGCAAGTGTGACACCGTGCTGGATGCTAGACTGCATGGGGACCTACTTACTATTGTAGCTGGGGTCTGCCTTCCTGCTTTGTGTAGCTCCCGTACTCAGTGGTATACCTGAAGAGACAAATGTATTTTTTCAATGGGACCTGAACAGAAAAAGTGTGGTATTGAAGATAGCTCCCAAGGGAAAGCAGCTGCAAATGTGACACCGTGCTGGCTGCTAGACTGCATGGGGACCTACTTACTACTGTAGCTGGGGTCTGCCTTCCTGCTTTCTTGTAGCTCCCATACTCAGTGGTATACCTTAAGAGACAAAATGTAGTTTTTTCAATGAGAGCTGAACTGAAAAAGTGTGGTATTGAAGATAGCTCCCACAGGAAAGCAGCTGCAAATGTGACACCGTGCTGGCTGCTAGACTGCATGGGGACCTACTTACTACTGTAGCTGGGGTCTGCCTTCCTGCTTTCTTGTAGCTCCCATACTCAGCGGTATAACTTAACTGACAAATGTATTCTTTCAATGGGAGCTGAACAGAAAAACAGTGGTATTGAAGATAGCTCCCACAGGGAAGCAGCTGCAAATGTGACACCGTGCTGGCTGCTAGACTGCATGGGGACCTACTTACTACTGTAGCTGGGATCTATCTTCCTGCTTTCTTGTAGCTCCCATACTCAGTTGTATACCTTAAGAGACAAAATGTAGTTTTTTCAATGAGAGCTGAACTGAAAAAATGTGGTATTGAAGATAGCTCCCACAGGAAAGCAGCTGCAAATGTGACACCGTGCTGGCTGCTAGACTGCATGGGGACGTACTTACTACTGTAGCTGGGATCTATCTTCCTGCTTTCTTGTAGCTCCCATACTCAGCGGTATACCTTAACTGACAAATATATTCTTTCAATGGGAGCTGAACAGAAAAAGTGTGGTATTGAAGATAGCTCCCACAGGAAAGCAGCTGCAAATGTGACACCGTGCTGGCTGCTAGACTGCATGGGGATCTACTTACTACTGTAGCTGGGATCTATCTTCCTGCTTTCTTGTAGCTCCCATACTCAGTTGTATACCTTAAAAGACAAAATGTAGTTTTTTCCATGGGAGCTGAACAGAAAAAGTGTGGTATTGAAGATAGCTCCCACAGGAAAGCAGCTGCAAATGTGACACCGTGCTGGCTGCTAGACTGCACGGGGACCTACTTACTACTGTAGCTGGGGTCTGCCTTCCTTCTTTCTTGTAGTTCCCATACTCAGCGGTATACCTTAACTGAGAAAATGTAATTTTTTCAATGGGAGCTGAGAAGAAAAAGTGTGGTATTGAAGATAGCTCCCACAGGAAAGCAGCTGCAAGTGTGACACCGTGCTGGCTGCTAGACTGCATGGGGACCTACTTACTAATGTAGCTGGGGTCTGCCTTCCTGCTTTGTGTAGCTCCCGTACTCAGTGGTATACCTTAAGAGACAAATGTATTTTTTCAATGGGACCTGAACAGAAAAAGTGTGGTATTGAAGATAGCTCCCAAGGGAAAGCAGCTGCAAATGTGACACCGTGCTGGCTGCTAGACTGCATGGGGACCTACTTACTACTGTAGCTGGGGTCTGCCTTCCTGCTTTCTTGTAGCTCCCATACTCAGTGGTATACCTTAAGAGACAAAATGTAGTTTTTTCAATGAGAGCTGAACTGAAAAAGTGTGGTATTGAAGATAGCTCCCACAGGAAAGCAGCTGCAAATGTGACACCGTGCTGGCTGCTAGACTGCATGGGGACCTACTTACTACTGTAGCTAGGATCTATCTTCCTGCTTTCTTGTAGCTCCCATACTCAGCGGTATACCTTAACTGACAAATGTATTCTTTCAATGGGAGCTGAACAGAAAACGTGTGGTATTGAAGATAGCTCCCACAGGAAAGCAGCTGCAAATGTGACACCGTGCTGGCTGCTAGACTGCATGGGGACGTACTTACTACTGTAGCTGGGATCTATCTTCCTGCTTTCTTGTAGCTCCCATACTCAGCGGTATACCTTAACTGACAAATATATTCTTTCAATGGGAGCTGAACAGAAAAAGTGTGGTATTGAAGATAGCTCCCACAGGAAAGCAGCTGCAAATGTGACACCGTGCTGGCTGCTAGACTGCATGGGGACCTACTTACTACTGTAGCTGAGATCTAACTTCCTGCTTTCTTGTAGCTCCCATACTCAGTTGTATACCTTAAGAGACAAAATGTAATTTTTTCAATGGGAGCTGAACAGAAAAAGTGTGGTATTGAAGATAGCTCCCATAGGAAAGCAGCTGCAAATGTGACACCGTGCTGGCTGATAGACTGCATGGGGACCTACTTACTACTGTAGCTGGGGTCTGCCTTCCTGCTTTCTTGTAGCTCCCATACTCAGTTGTATACCTTAACTGACAAAAGTATGCTTTCAATGGGAGCTGAGGAGAAAAACTGTGGTATTGAAGATAGCTCCCACAGGGAAGCAGCTGCAAATGTGACACCGTGCTGGCTGATAGACTGCATGGGGACCTACTTACTACTGTAGCTGGGATCTATCTTCCTGCTTTCTTGTAGCTCCCATACTCAGTTGTATACCTTAAGAGACAAAATGTAGTTTTTTCAATGAGAGCTGAACTGAAAAAGTGTGGTATTGAAGATAGCTCCCACAGGAAAGCAGCTGCAAATGTGACACCGTGCTGGCTGATAGACTGCATGGGGACCTACTTACTACTGTAGCTGGGGTCTGCCTTCCTGCTTTCTTGTAGCTCCCATACTCAGTTGTATACCTTAACTGACAAATGTATTCTTTCAATGGGAGCTGAGGAGAAAAACTGTGGTATTGAAGATAGCTCCCACAGGGAAGCAGCTGCAAATGTGACACCGTGCTGGCTGCTAGACTGCATGGGGACCTACTTACTACTGTAGCTGGGATCTATCTTCCTGCTTTCTTGTAGCTCCCATACTCAGTTGTATACCTTAAGAGACAAAATGTAGTTTTTTCAATGAGAGCTGAACTGAAAAAGTGTGGTATTGAAGATAGCTCCCACAGGAAAGCAGCTGCAAATGTGACACCGTGCTGGCTGCTAGATTGCATGGGGACCTACTTACTATTGTAGCTGGGGTCTGCCTTCTTGCTTTCTTGTAGCTCCCCTACACAGTGGTATACCTTAACTGACAAAATGTGTTTTTTTCAATGAGAGCTGAACTGAAAAAGTGTGGTATTGAAGATAGCTCCCACAGGAAAGCAGCTGCAAATGTGACACCGTGCTGGCTGCTAGACTGCATGGGGACGTACTTACTACTGTAGCTGGGATCTATCTTCCTGCTTTCTTGTAGCTCCCATACTCAGTTGTATACCTTAAGAGACAAAAGTAGTTTTTTCAATGGGAGCTGAACAGAAAAAGTGTGGTATTGAAGATAGCTCCCACAGGAAAGCAGCTGCAAATGTGACACCGTGCTGGCTGATAGACTGCACGGGGACCTACTTACTACTGTAGCTGGCGTCTGCCTTCCTGCTTTCTTGTAGCTCCCATACTCAGCGGTATACCTTAACTGACAAAATGTAGTTTTTTCAATGGGAGCTGGGAAGAAAAAGTGTGGTATTGAAGATACCTCCCACAGGAAAGCAGCTGCAAATGTGACACCGTGCTGGCTGCTAGACTGCATGGGGACCTACTTACTAATGTAGCTGGGGTCTGCCTTCCTCCTTTCTTGTAGCTCCCATACTCAGTGGTATACCTTAACTGACAAAAGTATTCTTTCACTGGGAGCTGAACAGAAAAAGTGTGGTATTGAAGATAGCTCCCACAGGAAAGCAGCTGCAAATGTGACACCGTGCTGGCTGCTAGACTGCATGGGGACCTACTTACTACTGTAGCTGGGATCTATCTTCCTGCTTTCTTGTAGCTCCCATACTCAATTGTATACTTTAAGAGACAAAATGTAGTTTTTTCAATGAGAGCTGAACAGAAAAATGTGGTATTGAAGATAGCTCCCACAGGAAAGCAGCTGCAAATGTGACACCGTGCTGGCTGCTAGACTGCATGGGGACCTACTTACTACTGTAGCTGGGGTCTGCCTTCCTGCTTTCTTGTAGCTCCCATACTCAGTGGTATACCTTAACTGACAAAATGTATTCTTTCAATGGGAGCTACACAGAAAAAGTGTGCTATTGAAGATAGCTCCCACAGGAAAGCAGCTGCAAATGTGACACCGTGCTGGCTGCTAGACTGCACGGGGACCTACTTACTACTGTAGCTGGGGTCTGCCTTCCTTCTTTCTTGTAGTTCCCATACTCAGCGGTATACCTTAACTGAGAAAATGTAATTTTTTCAATGGGAGCTGAGAAGAAAAAGTGTGGTATTGAAGATAGCTCCCACAGGAAAGCAGCTGCAAGTGTGACACCGTGCTGGCTGCTAGACTGCATGGGGACCTACTTACTAATGTAACTGGGGTCTGCCTTCCTGCTTTGTGTAGCTACCGTACTCAGTGGTATACCTTAAGAGACAAATGTATTTTTTCAATTGGACCTGAACAGAAAAAGTGTGGTATTGAAGATAGCTCCCACAGGAAAGCAGCTGCAAATGTGACACCGTGCTGGCTGCTAGACTGCATGGGGACCTACTTACTACTGTAGCTGGGATCTATCTTCCTGCTTTCTTGTAGCTCCCATACTCAGTTGTATACCTTAAGAGACAAAATTTAATTTTTTCAATGGGAGCTGAACAGAAAAAGTGTGGTATTGAAGATAGCTCCCATAGGAAAGCAGCTGCAAATGTGACACCGTGCTGGCTGATAGACTGCATGGGGACCTACTTACTACTGTAGCTGGGGTCTGCCTTCCTGCTTTCTTGTAGCTCCCATACTCAGCGGTATACCTTAACTGACAAATGTATTCTTTCAATGGGAGCTGAGGAGAAAAACTGTGGTATTGAAGATAGCTCCCACAGGAAAGCAGCTGCAAATGTGACACCGTGCTGGCTGATAGACTGCATGGGGACCTACTTACTACTGTAGCTGGGATCTATCTTCCTGCTTTCTTGTAGCTCCCATACTCAGTTGTATACCTTAAGAGACAAAATGTATTCTTTCAATGAGAGCTGAACTGAAAAAGTGTGGTATTGAAGATAGCTCCCACAGGAAAGCAGCTGCAAATGTGACACCGTGCTGGCTGCTAGACTGCATGGGGACCTACTTACTACTGTAGCTGGGGTCTGCCTTCCTGCTTTCTTGTAGCTCCCATACTCAGTGATATACCTTAACTGACAAAATGTAGTTTTTTCAATGAGAGCTGAACTGAAAAAGTGTGGTATTGAAGATAGCTCCCACAGGAAAGCAGCTGCAAATGTGACACCGTGCTGGCTGCTAGACTGCATGGGGACCTACTTACTACTGTAGCTGGGATCTATCTTCCTGCTTTCTTGTAGCTCCCATACTCAGCGGTATACCTTAACTGACAAATGTATTTTTTCAATGGGAGCTGAACAGAAAAAGTGTGGTATTGAAGATAGCTCCCACAGGAAAGCAGCTGCAAATGTGACACCGTGCTGGCTGATAGACTGCATGGGGACCTACTTACTACTGTAGCTGGGATCTATCTTCCTGCTTTCTTGTAGCTCCCATACTCAGTTGTATACCTTAAGAGACAAAATGTAGTTTTTTCAATGGGAGCTGAACAGAAAAAGTGTGGTATTGAAGATAGCTCCCACAGGGAAGCAGCTGCAAATGTGACACCGTGCTGGCTGATAGACTGCATGGGGACCTACTTACTACTGTAGCTGGGGTCTGCCTTCCTGCTTTCTTGTAGCTCCCATACTCAGTGGTATACCTTAACTGACAAAAGTATTCTTTCAAAGGGAGCTGAACAGAAAAAGTGTGGTATTGAAGATAGCTCCCACAGGAAAGCAGCTGCAAATGTGACACCGTGCTGGCTGCTAGACTGCATGGGGACCTACTTACTACTGTAGCTGGGATCTATCTTCCTGCTTTCTTGTAGCTCCCATACTCAGCGGTATACCTTAACTGACAAATATATTCTTTCAATGGGAGCTGAACAGAAAAAGTGTGGTATTGAAGATAGCTCCCACAGGAAAGCAGCTGCAAATGTGACACTGTGCTGGCTGCTAGACTGCATGGGGACCTACTTACTACTGTAGCTGGGATCTATCTTCCTGCTTTCTTGTAGCTCCCATACTCAGCGGTATACCTTAACTGACAAATATATACTTTCAATGGGAGCTGAACAGAAAAAGTGTGGTATTGAAGATAGCTCCCACAGGAAAGCAGCTGCAAATGTGACACCGTGCTGACTGATAGACTGCATGGGGACCTACTTACTACTGTAGCTGGGATCTATCTTCCTGCTTTCTTGTAGCTCCCATACTCAGTTGTATACCTTAAGAGACAAAATGTAGTTTTTTCAATGGGAGCTGAACAGAAAAAGTGAGGTATTGAAGATAGCTCCCACAGGAAAGCAGCTGCAAATGTGACACCGTGCTGGCTGCTAGACTGCATGGGGACCTACTTACTACTGTAGCTGGGGTCTGCCTTCCTGCTTTCTTGTAGCTCCCATACTCAGCGGTATACCTTAAATGACAAATGTATTCTTTCAATGGGAGCTGCACAGAAAAAGTGTGGTATTGAAGATAGCTCCCACAGGGAAGCAGCTGCAAATGTGACACCGTGCTGTCTGACAGACTGCATGGGGACCTACTTACTACTGTAGCTGGGATCTATCTTCCTGCTTTCTTGTAGCTCCCATACTCAGTTGTATACCTTAAGAGACAAAATGTACTTTTTCAATGAGAGCTGAACTGAAAAAGTGTGGTATTGAAGATAGCTCCCACAGGAAAGCAGCTGCAAATGTGACACCGTGCTGGCTGCTAGACTGCATGGGGACGTACTTACTAATGTAGCTGGGATCTATCTTCCTGCTTTCTTGTAGCTCCCATTCTCAGTTGTATACCTTAAGAGATAAAAGTAGTTTTTTCAAAGGGAGCTGAACAGAAAAAGTGTGGTATTGAAGATAGCTCCCACAGGAAAGCAGCTGCAAATGTGACACCGTGCTGGCTGCTAGACTGCATGGGGACCTACTTACTACTGTAGCTGGGGTCTGCCTTCCTGCTTTCTTGTAGCTCCCATACTCAGTGGTATACCTTAAGAGACAAATGTATTTTTTCAATGGGAGCTGAACAGAAAAAGTGTGGTATTGAAGATAGCTCCCACAGGAAAGCAGCTGCAAATGTGACACCGTGCTGGCTGCTAGACTGCATGGGGACCTACTTACTACTGTAGCTGGGGTCTGCCTTCCTGCTTTCTTGTAGCTCCCATAATTAGCGGTATACCTTAACTGACAAATGTATTCTTTCAATGGGAGCTGAGAAGAAAAAGTGTGGTATTGAAGATAGCTCCCACAGGAAAGCAGCTGCAAATGTGACACCGTGCTGGCTGCTAGACTGCATGGGGACCTACTTACTACTGTAGCTGGGATCTATCTTCCTGCTTTCTTGTAGCTCCCATACTCAGTTGTATACCTTAAGAGACAAAATGTAGTTTTTTCAATGAGAGCTGAACTGTAAAAGTGTGGTATTGAAGATAGCTCCCACAGGAAAGCAGCTGCAAATGTGACACCGTGCTGGCTGCTAGACTGCATGGGGACCTACTTACTACTGTAGCTGGGGTCTGCCTTCCTGCTTTCTTGTAGCTCCCATACTCAGTGGTATACCTTAAGAGACAAATGTATTTTTTCAATGGGAGCTGAACAGAAAAAGTGTGGTATTGAAGATAGCTCCCACAGGAAAGCAGCTGCAAATGTGACACTGTGCTGGCTGCTAGACTGCATGGGGACCTACTTACTACTGTAGCTGGGGTCTGCCTTCCTGCTTTCTTGTAGCTCCCATACTCAGCGGTATACCTTAACTGACAAAATGTAGTTTTTACAAAGGGAGCTGAGAAGAAAAAGTGTGGTATTGAAGATAGCTCCCACAGGAAAGCAGCTGCAAATGTGACAGCGTGCTGGCTGCTAGACTGCATGGGGACCTACTTACTACTGTAGCTGGGGTCTGCCTTCCTGCTTTCTTGTAGCTCCCATACTCAGTGGTATACCTTAAGAGACAAATGTATTCTTTCAATGGGAGCTGAGAAGAAAAAGTGTGGTATTGAAGATAGCTCCCACAGGAAAGCAGCTGCAAATGTGACACCATGCTGGCTGCTAGACTGCATGGGGACCTACTTACTACTGTAGCTGGGGTCTGCCTTCCTGCTTTCTTGTAGCTCCCATACTCAGTGGTATACCTTAACTGACAGATGTATTCTTTCAATGGGAGCTGAACAGAAAAAGTGTGGTATTGAAGATAGCTCCCACAGGAAAGCAGCTGCAAATGTGACACCGTGCTGGCTGCTAGACTGCATGGGGACCTACTTACTAGTGTAGCTGGGGTCTGCCTTCCTGCTTTCTTGTAGCTCCCATACTCAGCGGTATACCTTAACTGACAAATGTATTTTTTCAATGGGAGCTGAACAGAAAAAGTGTGTTATTGAAAATAGCTCCCACAGGAAAGCAGCTGCAAATGTGACACCGTGCTGGCTGCTAGACTGCATGGGGACCTACTTACTACTGTAGCTGGGATCTATCTTCCTGCTTTCTTGTAGCTTTCATACTCAGTTGTATACCTTAAGACACAAAATGTAGTTTTTTCAATGGGAGCTGAACAGAAAAAGTGTGGTATTGAAGATAGCTCCCACAGGAAAGCAGCTGCAAATGTGACACCGTGCTGGCTGCTAGACTGCATGGGGACCTACTTACTACTGTAGCTGGGGTCTGCCTTCCTGCTTTCTTGTAGCTCCCATACTCAGTGGTATACCTTAACTGACAAAATGTAGTTTTTTCAATGGGAGCTGAACAGAAAAAGTGTGGTATTGAAGATAGCTGCCACAGGAAAGCAGCTGCAAATGTGACACCGTGCTGGCTGATAGACTGCATGGGGAGCTACTTACTACTGTAGCTGTGATCTATCTTCCTGCTTTCTTGTAGCTCCCATACTCAGCGGTATACCTTAAGTGACAAATGTATTCTTTCAATGGGAGCTGAACAGAAAAAGTGTGGTATTGAAGATAGCTCCCACAGGAAAGCAGCTGCAAATGTGACACCGTGCTGGCTGCTAGACTGCATGGGGACCTACTTACTACTGTAGCTGGGATCTATCTTCCTGCTTTCTTGTAGCTCCCATACTCAGTGGTATACCTTAACTGAGAAAAGTATTCTTTCAATGGGAGCTGAACAGAAAAAGTGTGGTATTGAAGATAGCTCCCACAGGAAAGCAGCTGCAAATGTGACACCGTGCTGGCTGCTAGACTGCATGGGGACCTACTTACCAGTGTAGCTGGGGTCTGCCTTCCTGCTTTCTTGTAGCTCCCATACTCAGCGGTATACCTTAACTGACAAATGTATTCTTTCAATGGGAGCTGAACAGAAAAAGTGTGGTATTGAAGATAGCTCCCACAGGAAAGCAGCTGCAAATGTGACACTGTGCTGGCTGCTAGACTGCATGGGGACCTACTTACTACTGTAGCTGGGGTCTGCCTTCCTGCTTTCTTGTAGCTCCCATACTCAGTGGTATACCTTAACTGACAAAATGTAGTTTTTACAAAGGGAGGTGAACAGAAAAAGTGTGGTATTGAAGATAGCTCCCACAGGAAAGCAGCTGCAAATGTGACACCGTGCTGGCTGCTAGACTGCATGGGGACCTACTTACTACTGTAGCTGGGGTCTGCCTTCCTGCTTTCTTGTAGCTCCCATACTCAGTGGTATACCTTAAGAGACAAATTTATTTTTTCAATGGGAGCTGAACAGAAAAAGTGTGGTATTGAAGATAGCTCCCACAGGAAAGTAGCTGCAAATGTGACACCGTGCTGGCTGCTAGACTGCATGGGGACCTACTTACTACTGTAGCTGGGATCTATCTTCCTGCTTTCTTGTAGCTCCCATACTCAGTTGTATACCTTAAGAGACAAAATGTAGTTTTTTTAATGGGAGCTGCACAGATAAAGTGTGATATTGAAGATAGCTCCCACAGGAAAGCAGCTGCAAATGTGACACCGTGCTGGCTGCTAGACTGCATGGGGACCTACTTACTACTGTAGCTGGGGTCTGCCTTCCTGCTTTCTTGTAGCTCCCATACTCAGCGGTATACCTTAACTGACAAAACGTAGTTTTTTCAATGGGATCTGAGAAGAAAAAGTGTGGTATTGAAGATAGCTCCCACAGGAAAGCAGCTGCAAATGTGACACCGTTCTGGCTGATAGACTGCATGGGGACCTACTTACTACTGTAGCTGGGGTCTGCCTTCCTGCTTTCTTGTAGCTCCCGTACTCAGTGGTAGACCTTAAGAGACAAATGTATTTTTTCAATGGGAGCTGAACAGAAAAAGTGTGGTATTGAAGATAGCTCCCACAGGAAAGCAGCTGCAAATGTGACACCGTGCTGGCTGCTAGACTGCATGGGGACCTACTTACTACTGTAGATGGGATCTATCTTCCTGCTTTCTTGTAGCTCCCATACTCAGTGGTATACCTTAACTGACAGATGTATTCTTTCAATGGGAGCTGAACAGAAAAAGTGTGGTATTGAAGATAGCTCCCACAGGAAAGCAGCTGCAAATGTGACACCGTGCTGGCTGCTAGACTGCATGGGGACCTACTTACTAGTGTAGCTGGGGTCTGCCTTCCTGCTTTCTTGTAGCTCCCATACTCAGCGGTATACCTTAACTGACAAATGTATTCTTTAAATGGGAGCTGAACAGAAAAAGTGTGGTATTGAAGATAGCTCCCACAGGAAAGCAGCTGCAAATGTGACACTGTGCTGGCTGCTAGACTGCATGGGGACCTACTTACTACTGTAGCTGGGGTCTGCCTTCCTGCTTTCTTGTAGCTCCCATACTCAGCGGTATACCTTAACTAACAAAATGTAGTTTTTACAAAGGGAGCTGAGGAGAAAAAGTGTGGTATTGAAGATAGCTCCCACAGGAAAGCAGCTGCAAATGTGACACCGTGCTGGCTGCTAGACTGCATGGGGACCTACTTACTACTGTAGCTGGGGTCTTCCTTCCTGCTTTGTGTAGCTCCCGTACTCAGTGGTATACCTTAAGAGACAAATGTATTTTTTCAATGGGAGCTGAACAGAAAAAGTGTGGTATTGAAGATAGCTCCCACAGGAAAGTAGCTGCAAATGTGACACCGTGCTGGCTGCTAGACTGCATGGGGACCTACTTACTACTGTAGCTGGGGTCTGCCTTCCTGCTTTCTTGTAGCTCCCATACTCAGTGGTATACCTTAACTGACAAAATGTAGTTTTTTCAATGGGAGCTGAACAGAAAAAGTGTGGTATTGAAGATAGCTCCCACAGGAAAGCAGCTGCAAATGTGACACCGTGCTGGCTGCTAGACTGCATGGGGACCTACTTACTACTGTAGCTGCGGTCTGCCTTCCTGCTTTCTTGTAGCTCCCGTACTCGGTGGTATACCTTAAGAGACAAATGTATTTTTTCAATGGGAGCTGAACAGAAAAAGTGTGGTATTGAAGATAGCTCCCACAGGAAAGCAGCTGCAAATGTGACACCGTGCTGGCTGCTAGACTGCATGGGGACCTACTTACTACTGTAGCTGGGATCTATCTTCCTGCTTTCTTGTAGCTTTCATACTCAGTTGTATACCTTAAGAGACAAAATGTAGTTTTTTTAATGGGAGCTGCACAGATAAAGTGTGATATTGAAGATAGCTCCCACAGGAAAGCAGCTGCAAATGTGACACCGTGCTGGCTGCTAGACTGCATGGGGACCTACTTACTACTGTAGCTGGGGTCTGCCTTCCTGCTTTCTTGTAGCTCCCGTACTCAGTGGTATACCTTAACTGACAAATGTATTTTTTCAATGGGAGCTGAACAGAAAAAGTGTGGTATTGAAGATAGCTCCCACAGGAAAGCAGCTGCAAATGTGACACCGTGTTGCCTGCTAGACTGCATGGGGACCTACTTACTACTGTAGCTGGGGTCTGCCTTCCTGCTTTCTTGTAGCTCCCATACTTAGCGATATACCTTAACTGACAAATGTATTCTTTCAATGGGAGCTGAGGAGAAAAAGTGTGGTATTGAAGATAGCTCCCACAGGAAAGCAGCTGCAAATGTCACACCGTGCTGGCTGCTAGACTGCATGGGGACCTACTTACTACTGTAGCTGGGGTCTGCTTTCCTGCTTTCTTGTAGCTCCCATACTCAGTGGTATACCTTAACTGACAAATGTATTCTTTCAATGGGAGCTGAACAGAAAACGTGTGGTATTGAAGATAGCTCCCACAGGAAAGCAGCTGCAAATGTGACACCGTGCTGGCTGCTAGACTGCATGGGGACCTACTTACTACTGTAGCTGGGGTCTGCCTTCCTGCTTTCTTGTAGCTCCCATACTCAGTGGTATACCTTAACTGACAAAATGTAGTTTTTTCAATGGGAGCTGAACAGAAAAAGTATGGTATTGAAGATAGCTCCCACAGGAAAGCAGCTGCAAATGTGACACCGTGCTGGCTGCTAGACTGCATGGGGACCTACTTACTACTGTAGGTGGGATCTATCTTCCTGCTTTCTTGTAGCTCCCATACTCAGCGGTATACCTTAACTGACAAAATGTACTTTTTTCAATGTGAGCTGAACAGAAAAAGTGTGGTATTGAAGATAGCTCCCACAGGAAAGCAGCTGCAAATGTGACACCGTGCTGGCTGCTAGACTGCATGGGGACCTACTTACTACTGTAGCTGGGATCTATCTTCCTGCTTTCTTGTAGCTCCCATACTTAGTTGTATACCTTAAGAGTCAAAATGTAGTTTATTCAATGGGATCTGATGAGAAAAAGTGTGGTATTGAAGATAGCTCCCACAGGAAAGCAGCTGCAAATGTGACACTGTGCTGGCTGCTAGACTGCATGGGGACCTACTTACTACTGTAGCTGGGGTCTGCCTTCCTGCTTTCTTGTAGCTCCCATACTCAGCGGTATACCTTAACTGACAAATGTATTCTTTCAATGGGAGCTGAACAGAAAAAGTGTGGTATTGAAGATAGCTCCCACAGGAAACCAGCTGCAAATGTGACACTGTGCTGGCTGCTAGACTGCATGGGGACCTACTTACTACTGTAGCTGGGGTCTGCCTTCCTGCTTTCTTGTAGCTCCCATACTCAGCGGTATACCTTAAATGACAAAATGTAGTTTTTACAAAGGGAGCTGAGAAGAAAAAGTGTGGTATTGAAGATAGCTCCCACAGGAAAGTAGCTGCAAATGTGACACCGTGCTGGCTGCTAGACTGCATGGGGACCTACTTACTACTGTAGCTGGGATCTATCTTCCTGCTTTCTTGTAGCTCCCATACTCAGTTGTATACCTTAAGAGACAAAATGTAGTTTTTTTAATGGGAGCTGCACAGATAAAGTGTGATATTGAAGATAGCTCCCACAGGAAAGCAGCTGCAAATGTGACACCGTGCTGGCTGCTAGACTGCATGGGGACCTACTTACTACTGTAGCTGGGGTCTGCCTTCCTGCTTTCTTGTAGCTCCCGTACTCAGTGGTATACCTTAACTGACAAATGTATTTTTTCAATGGGAGCTGAACAGAAAAAGTGTGGTATTGAAGATAGCTCCCACAGGAAAGCAGCTGCAAATGTGACACCGTGTTGCCTGCTAGACTGCATGGGGACCTACTTACTACTGTAGCTGGGGTCTGCCTTCCTGCTTTCTTGTAGCTCCCATACTTAGCGATATACCTTAACTGACAAATGTATTCTTTCAATGGGAGCTGAGGAGAAAAAGTGTGGTATTGAAGATAGCTCCCACAGGAAAGCAGCTGCAAATGTCACACCGTGCTGGCTGCTAGACTGCATGGGGACCTACTTACTACTGTAGCTGGGGTCTGCTTTCCTGCTTTCTTGTAGCTCCCATACTCAGTGGTATACCTTATCTGACAAATGTATTCTTTCAATGGGAGCTGAACAGAAAACGTGTGGTATTGAAGATAGCTCCCACAGGAAAGCAGCTGCAAATGTGACACCGTGCTGGCTGCTAGACTGCATGGGGACCTACTTACTACTGTAGCTGGGGTCTGCCTTCCTGCTTTCTTGTAGCTCCCATACTCAGTGGTATACCTTAACTGACAAAATGTAGTTTTTTCAATGGGAGCTGAACAGAAAAAGTATGGTATTGAAGATAGCTCCCACAGGAAAGCAGCTGCAAATGTGACACCGTGCTGGCTGCTAGACTGCATGGGGACCTACTTACTACTGTAGGTGGGATCTATCTTCCTGCTTTCTTGTAGCTCCCATACTCAGCGGTATACCTTAACTGACAAAATGTACTTTTTTCAATGTGAGCTGAACAGAAAAAGTGTGGTATTGAAGATAGCTCCCACAGGAAAGCAGCTGCAAATGTGACACCGTGCTGGCTGCTAGACTGCATGGGGACCTACTTACTACTGTAGCTGGGGTCTGCCTTCCTGCTTTCTTGTAGCTCCCATACTCAGTGGTATACCTTAACTGACAAATGTATTCTTTCAATGGGAGCTGAACAGAAAAAGTGTGGTATTGAAGATAGCTCCCACAGGAAAGCAGCTGCAAATGTGACACCATGCTGGCTGCTAGACTGCATGGGGACCTACTTACTACTGTAGCTGGGGTCTGCCTTCCTGCTTTCTTGTAGCTCCCATACTCAGCGGTATACCTTAACTGACAAAATGTAGTTTTTTCAATGGGAGCTGAGAAGAAAAAGTGTGGTATTGAAGATAGCTCCCACAGGAAAGCAGTTGCAAATATGACACCGTGCTGGCTGCTAGACTGCATGGGGACCTACTTACTACTGTAGCTGGGGTCTGCCTTCCTGCTTTCTTGTAGCTCCCGTACTCATGGTATACCTTAAGAGACAAATGTATTTTTTCAATGGGAGCTGAACAGAAAAAGTGTGGTATTGAAGATAGCTCCCACAGGAAAGCAGCTGCAAATGTGACACCGTGCTGACTGCTAGACTGCATGGGGACCTACTTACTACTGTAGCTGGGGTCTGCCTTCCTGCTTTCTTGTAGCTCCCATACTCAGCGGTATACCTTAACTGACAAATGTATTCTTTCAATGGGAGCTGAACAGAAAAAGTGTGGTATTGAAGATAGCTCCCACAGGAAAGCAGCTGCAAATGTGACACCGTGCTGGCTGCTAGACTGCATGGGGACCTACTGACTACTGTAGCTTCGGTCTGCCTTCCTGCTTTCTTGTAGCTCCCATACTCAGTGGTATACCTTAACTGACAAATGTATTCTTTCAATGGGAGCTGAACAGAAAAAGTGTGCTATTGAAGATAGCTCCCACAGGAAAGCAGCTGCAAATGTGACACCGTGCTGGCTGATAGACTGCATGGGGACCTACTTACTACTGTAGCTGGGATCTATCTTCCTGCTTTCTTGTAGCTCCCATACTCAGTTGTATACCTTAAGAGTCAAAATGTAGTTTATTCAATTGGAGCTGAACTGAAAAATTGTGGTATTGAAGATAGCTCCCACAAGAAAGCAGCTGCACATGTCACACCGTGCTGGCTGCTAGACTGCATGGGGACCTACTTACTACTGTAGCTGGGGTCTGCCTTCCTCCTTTCTTGTAGCTCCCATACTCAGCGGTATACCTTAACTGACAAATGTATTCTTTCAATGGGAGCTGAACAGAAAAAGTGTGGTATTGAAGATAGCTCCCACAGGAAAGCAGCTGCAAATGTGACACCGTGCTGGCTGCTAGACTGCATGGGGACCTACTTACTACTGTAGGTGGGATCTATCTTCCTCCTTTCTTGTAGCTCCCATACTCAGCGGTATACCTTAACTGACAAAATGTACTTTTTTCAATGTGAGCTGAACAGAAAAAGTGTGGTATTGAAGATAGCTCCCACAGGAAAGCAGCTGCAAATGTGACACCGTGCTGGCTGCTAGACTGCATGGGGACCTACTTACTACTGTAGCTGGGGTCTGCCTTCCTGCTTTCTTGTAGCTCCCATACTCAGTGGTATACCTTAACTGACAAATGTATTCTTTCAATGGGAGCTGAACAGAAAAAGTGTGGTATTGAAGATAGCTCCCACAGGAAAGCAGCTGCAAATGTGACACCATGCTGGCTGCTAGACTGCATGGGGACCTACTTACTACTGTAGCTGGGGTCTGCCTTCCTGCTTTCTTGTAGCTCCCATACTCAGCGGTATACCTTAACTGACAAAATGTAGTTTTTTCAATGGGAGCTGAGAAGAAAAAGTGTGGTATTGAAGATAGCTCCCACAGGAAAGCAGTTGCAAATATGACACCGTGCTGGCTGCTAGACTGCATGGGGACCTACTTACTACTGTAGCTGGGGTCTGCCTTCCTGCTTTCTTGTAGCTCCCGTACTCATGGTATACCTTAAGAGACA
Source organism: Colius striatus (assembly GCF_028858725.1). Taxonomy (NCBI): domain Eukaryota; kingdom Metazoa; phylum Chordata; class Aves; order Coliiformes; family Coliidae; genus Colius; species Colius striatus. The sequence continues at coordinate 34,566 of NC_084780.1, forward strand.
AATGTATTTTTTCAATGGGAGCTGAACAGAAAAAGTGTGGTATTGAAGATAGCTCCCACAGGAAAGCAGCTGCAAATGTGACACCGTGCTGACTGCTAGACTGCATGGGGACCTACTTACTACTGTAGCTGGGGTCTGCCTTCCTGCTTTCTTGTAGCTCCCATACTCAGTGGTATACCTTAACTGACAAATGTATTCTTTCAATGCGAGCTGAACAGAAAAAGTGTGCTATTGAAGATAGCTCCCACAGGAAAGCAGCTGCAAATGTGACACCGTGCTGGCTGCTAGACTGCATGGGGACCTACTTACTACTGTAGCTGGGGTCTGCCTTCCTGCTTTCTTGTAGCTCCCATACTCAGTGGTATACCTTAACTGACAAATGCATTCTTTCAATGGGAGCTGAACAGAAAACGTGTGGTATTGAAGATAGCTCCCACAGGAAAGCAGCTGCAAATGTGACACCGTGCTGGCTGCTAGACTGCATGGGGACCTACTTACTACTGTAGCTGGGGTCTGCCTTCCTGCTTTCTTGTAGCTCCCATACTCAGCGGTATACCTTAACTGACAAATGTATTCTTTCAATGGGAGCTGAACAGAAAAAGTGTGGTATTGAAGATAGCTCCCACAGGAAAGCAGCTGCAAATGTGACACCGTGCTGGCTGCTAGACTGCATGGGGACCTACTTACTACTGTAGCTGGGGTCTGCCTTCCTGCTTTCTTGTAGCTCCCATACTCAGTGGTATACCTTAACTGACAAATGTATTCTTTCAATGGGAGCTGAACAGAAAAAGTGTGCTATTGAAGATAGCTCCCACAGGAAAGCAGCTGCAAATGTGACACCGTGCTGGCTGCTAGACTGCATGGGGACCTACTTACTACTGTAGGTGGGATCTATCTTCCTCCTTTCTTGTAGCTCCCATACTCAGCGGTATACCTTAACTGACAAAATGTACTTTTTTCAATGTGAGCTGAACAGAAAAAGTGTGGTATTGAAGATAGCTCCCACAGGAAAGCAGCTGCAAATGTGACACCGTGCTGGCTGCTAGACTGCATGGGGACCTACTTACTACTGTAGCTGGGGTCTGCCTTCCTGCTTTCTTGTAGCTCCCATACTCAGTGGTATACCTTAACTGACAAATGTATTCTTTCAATGGGAGCTGAACAGAAAAAGTGTGGTATTGAAGATAGCTCACACAGGAAAGCAGCTGCAAATGTCACACCATGCTGGTTGCTAGACTGCATGGGGACCTACTTACTACTGTAGCTGGGGTCTGCCTTCCTGCTTTCTTGTAGCTCCCATACTCAGCGGTATACCTTAACTGACAAATGTATTCTTTCAATGGGAGCTGAACAGAAAAAGTGTGGTATTGAAGATAGCTCCCACAGGAAAGCAGCTGCAAATGTGACACCGTGCTGGCTGATAGACTGCATGGGGACCTACTTACTACTGTAGCTGGGATCTATCTTCCTGCTTTCTTGTAGCTCCCATACTCAGTGGTATACCTTAACTGACAAATGTATTCTTTAAATGGGAACTGAGGAGAAAAGGTGTGGTATTGAAGATAGCTCCCACAGGAAAGCAGCTGCAAATGTGACACCGTGCTGGCTGCTAGACTGCATGGGGACCTACTTACTACTGTAGCTGGGATCTATCTTCCTGCTTTCTTGTAGCTCCCATACTTAGTTCTATACCTTAAGAGTCAAAATGTAGTTTATTCAATGGGAGCTGAACTGAAAAATTGTGGTATTGAAGATAGCTCCCACAGGAAAGCAGCTGCACATGTCACACCGTGCTGGCTGCTAGACTGCATGGGGACCTACTTACTACTGTAGCTGGGGTCTGCCTTCCTGCTTTCTTGTAGCTCCCATACTCAGCGGTATACCTTAACTGACAAATGTATTCTTTCAATGGGAGCTGAACAGAAAAAGTGTGGTATTGAAGATAGCTCCCACAGGAAAGCAGCTGCAAATGTGACACCGTGCTGGCTGCTAGACTGCATGGGGACCTACTTACTACTGTAGCTGGGATCTATCTTCCTGCTTTCTTGTAGCTCCCATACTCAGCGGTATACCTTAACTGACAAAATGTACTTTTTTCAATGGGAGCTGAACAGAAAAAGTGTGGTATTGAAGATAGCTCCCACAGGAAAGCAGCTGCAAATGTGACACCGTGCTGGCTGCTAGACTGCATGGGGACCTACTTACTACTGTAGCTGGGGTCTGCCTTCCTGCTTTCTTGTAGCTCCCATACTCAGTGGTATACCTTAACAGACAAATGTATTCTTTCAATGGGAGCTGAACAGAAAAAGTGTGGTATTGAAGATAGCTCACACAGGAAAGCAGCTGCAAATGTCACACCATGCTGGTTGCTAGACTGCATGGGGACCTACTTACTACTGTAGCTGGGGTCTGCCTTCCTGCTTTCTTGTAGCTCCCATACTCAGCGGTATACCTTAACTGACAAATGTATTCTTTCAATGGGAGCTGAACAGAAAAAGTGTGGTATTGAAGATAGCTCCCACAGGAAAGCAGCTGCAAATGTGACACCGTGTTGGCTGCTAGACTGCATTGGGACCTACTTACTACTGTAGTTGGGGTCTGCCTTCCTGCTTTCTTGTAGCTCCCATACTCAGCGGTATACCTTAAGAGACAAAATGTAGTTTTTTCAATGGGAACTGAGGAGAAAAAGTGTGGTATTGAAGATAGCTCCCACAGGAAAGCAGCTGCAAAAGTGACACCGTGCTGGCTGCTAGACTGCATGGGGACCTACTTACTACTGTAGCTGGGGTCTGCCTTCCTGCTTTCTTGTAGCTCCCGTACTCAGTGGTATACCTTAAGAGACAAAATGTAGTTTTTTCAAAGGGAGCTCAACAGAAAAAGTGTGGTATTGAAGATAGCTCCCACAGGAAAGCAGCTGCAAATGTGACACCGTGCTGGCTGCTAGACTGCATGGGGACCTACTTACTACTGTAGGTGGGATCTATCTTCCTCCTTTCTTGTAGCTCCCATACTCAGCGGTATACCTTAACTGACAAAATGTACTTTTTTCAATGTGAGCTGAACAGAAAAAGTGTGGTATTGAAGATAGCTCCCACAGGAAAGCAGCTGCAAATGTGACACCGTGCTGGCTGCTAGACTGCATGGGGACCTACTTACTACTGTAGCTGGGGTCTGCCTTCCTGCTTTCTTGTAGCTCCCATACTCAGTGGTATACCTTAACTGACAAATGTATTCTTTCAATGGGAGCTGAACAGAAAAAGTGTGGTATTGAAGATAGCTCACACAGGAAAGCAGCTGCAAATGTCACACCATGCTGGTTGCTAGACTGCATGGGGACCTACTTACTACTGTAGCTGGGGTCTGCCTTCCTGCTTTCTTGTAGCTCCCATACTCAGCGGTATACCTTAACTGACAAATGTATTCTTTCAATGGGAGCTGAACAGAAAAAGTGTGGTATTGAAGATAGCTCCCACAGGAAAGCAGCTGCAAATGTGACACCGTGCTGGCTGATAGACTGCATGGGGACCTACTTACTACTGTAGCTGGGATCTATCTTCCTGCTTTCTTGTAGCTCCCATACTCAGTGGTATACCTTAACTGACAAATGTATTCTTTAAATGGGAACTGAGGAGAAAAGGTGTGGTATTGAAGATAGCTCCCACAGGAAAGCAGCTGCAAATGTGACACCGTGCTGGCTGCTAGACTGCATGGGGACCTACTTACTACTGTAGCTGGGATCTATCTTCCTGCTTTCTTGTAGCTCCCATACTTAGTTCTATACCTTAAGAGTCAAAATGTAGTTTATTCAATGGGAGCTGAACTGAAAAATTGTGGTATTGAAGATAGCTCCCACAGGAAAGCAGCTGCACATGTCACACCGTGCTGGCTGCTAGACTGCATGGGGACCTACTTACTACTGTAGCTGGGGTCTGCCTTCCTGCTTTCTTGTAGCTCCCATACTCAGCGGTATACCTTAACTGACAAATGTATTCTTTCAATGGGAGCTGAACAGAAAAAGTGTGGTATTGAAGATAGCTCACACAGGAAAGCAGCTGCAAATGTCACACCATGCTGGTTGCTAGACTGCATGGGGACCTACTTACTACTGTAGCTGGGGTCTGCCTTCCTGCTTTCTTGTAGCTCCCATACTCAGCGGTATACCTTAACTGACAAATGTATTCTTTCAATGGGAGCTGAACAGAAAAAGTGTGGTATTGAAGATAGCTCCCACAGGAAAGCAGCTGCAAATGTGACACCGTGTTGGCTGCTAGACTGCATTGGGACCTACTTACTACTGTAGTTGGGGTCTGCCTTCCTGCTTTCTTGTAGCTCCCATACTCAGCGGTATACCTTAAGAGACAAAATGTAGTTTTTTCAATGGGAACTGAGGAGAAAAAGTGTGGTATTGAAGATAGCTCCCACAGGAAAGCAGCTGCAAAAGTGACACCGTGCTGGCTGCTAGACTGCATGGGGACCTACTTACTACTGTAGCTGGGGTCTGCCTTCCTGCTTTCTTGTAGCTCCCGTACTCAGTGGTATACCTTAAGAGACAAAATGTAGTTTTTTCAAAGGGAGCTCAACAGAAAAAGTGTGGTATTGAAGATAGCTCCCACAGGAAAGCAGCTGCAAATGTGACACCGTGCTGGCTGCTAGACTGCATGGGGACCTACTTACTACTGTAGGTGGGATCTATCTTCCTCCTTTCTTGTAGCTCCCATACTCAGCGGTATACCTTAACTGACAAAATGTACTTTTTTCAATGTGAGCTGAACAGAAAAAGTGTGGTATTGAAGATAGCTCCCACAGGAAAGCAGCTGCAAATGTGACACCGTGCTGGCTGCTAGACTGCATGGGGACCTACTTACTACTGTAGCTGGGGTCTGCCTTCCTGCTTTCTTGTAGCTCCCATACTCAGTGGTATACCTTAACTGACAAATGTATTCTTTCAATGGGAGCTGAACAGAAAAAGTGTGGTATTGAAGATAGCTCACACAGGAAAGCAGCTGCAAATGTCACACCATGCTGGTTGCTAGACTGCATGGGGACCTACTTACTACTGTAGCTGGGGTCTGCCTTCCTGCTTTCTTGTAGCTCCCATACTCAGCGGTATACCTTAACTGACAAATGTATTCTTTCAATGGGAGCTGAACAGAAAAAGTGTGGTATTGAAGATAGCTCCCACAGGAAAGCAGCTGCAAATGTGACACCGTGCTGGCTGATAGACTGCATGGGGACCTACTTACTACTGTAGCTGGGATCTATCTTCCTGCTTTCTTGTAGCTCCCATACTCAGTGGTATACCTTAACTGACAAATGTATTCTTTAAATGGGAACTGAGGAGAAAAGGTGTGGTATTGAAGATAGCTCCCACAGGAAAGCAGCTGCAAATGTGACACCGTGCTGGCTGCTAGACTGCATGGGGACCTACTTACTACTGTAGCTGGGATCTATCTTCCTGCTTTCTTGTAGCTCCCATACTTAGTTCTATACCTTAAGAGTCAAAATGTAGTTTATTCAATGGGAGCTGAACTGAAAAATTGTGGTATTGAAGATAGCTCCCACAGGAAAGCAGCTGCACATGTCACACCGTGCTGGCTGCTAGACTGCATGGGGACCTACTTACTACTGTAGCTGGGGTCTGCCTTCCTGCTTTCTTGTAGCTCCCATACTCAGCGGTATACCTTAACTGACAAATGTATTCTTTCAATGGGAGCTGAACAGAAAAAGTGTGGTATTGAAGATAGCTCCCACAGGAAAGCAGCTGCAAATGTGACACCGTGCTGGCTGCTAGACTGCATGGGGACCTACTTACTACTGTAGCTGGGATCTATCTTCCTGCTTTCTTGTAGCTCCCATACTCAGCGGTATACCTTAACTGACAAAATGTACTTTTTTCAATGGGAGCTGAACAGAAAAAGTGTGGTATTGAAGATAGCTCCCACAGGAAAGCAGCTGCAAATGTGACACCGTGCTGGCTGCTAGACTGCATGGGGACCTACTTACTACTGTAGCTGGGGTCTGCCTTCCTGCTTTCTTGTAGCTCCCATACTCAGTGGTATACCTTAACAGACAAATGTATTCTTTCAATGGGAGCTGAACAGAAAAAGTGTGGTATTGAAGATAGCTCACACAGGAAAGCAGCTGCAAATGTCACACCATGCTGGTTGCTAGACTGCATGGGGACCTACTTACTACTGTAGCTGGGGTCTGCCTTCCTGCTTTCTTGTAGCTCCCATACTCAGCGGTATACCTTAACTGACAAATGTATTCTTTCAATGGGAGCTGAACAGAAAAAGTGTGGTATTGAAGATAGCTCCCACAGGAAAGCAGCTGCAAATGTGACACCGTGTTGGCTGCTAGACTGCATTGGGACCTACTTACTACTGTAGTTGGGGTCTGCCTTCCTGCTTTCTTGTAGCTCCCATACTCAGCGGTATACCTTAAGAGACAAAATGTAGTTTTTTCAATGGGAACTGAGGAGAAAAAGTGTGGTATTGAAGATAGCTCCCACAGGAAAGCAGCTGCAAAAGTGACACCGTGCTGGCTGCTAGACTGCATGGGGACCTACTTACTACTGTAGCTGGGGTCTGCCTTCCTGCTTTCTTGTAGCTCCCGTACTCAGTGGTATACCTTAAGAGACAAAATGTAGTTTTTTCAAAGGGAGCTCAACAGAAAAAGTGTGGTATTGAAGATAGCTCCCACAGGAAAGCAGCTGCAAATGTGACACCGTGCTGGCTGCTAGACTGCATGGGGACCTACTTACTACTGTAGCTGGGGTCTGCCTTCCTGCTTTCTTGTAGCTCACATACTCAGCGGTATACCTTAACTGATAAAATGTAGTTTTTTCAATGGGAGCTGAGAAGAAAAAGTGTGGTATTGAAGATAGCTCCCACAGGAAAGCAGCTGCAAATGTGACACCGTGCTGGCTGATAGACTGCATGGGGACCTACTTACTACTGTAGCTGGGGTCTGCCTTCCTGCTTTCTTGTAGCTCCCGTACTCAGTGGTATACCTTAAGAGACAAATGTATTTTTTCACTGGGAGCTGAACAGAAAAAGTGTGGTATTGAAGATAGCTCCCACAGGAAAGCAGCTGCAAATGTGACACCGTGCTGGCTGATAGACTGCATGGGGACCTACTTACTACTGTAGCTGGGATCTATCTTCCTGCTTTCTTGTAGCTCCCATACTCAGTTGTATACCTTAAGAGACAAAATGTAGTTTTTTCAATGGGAGCTGAGAAGAAAAAGTGTGGTATTGAAGATAGCTCCCACAGGAAAGCAGCTGCAAATGTGACACCGTGCTGGCTGATAGACTGCATGGGGACCTACTTACTACTGTAGCTGGGGTCTGCCTTCCTGCTTTCTTGTAGCTCCCGTACTCAGTGGTATACCTTAAGAGACAAATGTATTTTTTCAATGGGAGCTGAACAGAAAAAGTGTGGTATTGAAGATAGCTCCCACAGGAAAGCAGCTGCAAATGTGACACCGTGCTGGCTGATAGACTGCATGGGGACCTACTTACTACTGTAGCTGGGATCTATCTTCCTGCTTTCTTGTAGCTCCCATACTCAGTTGTATACCTTAAGAGACAAAATGTAGTTTTTTCAATGGGAGCTGAACAGAAAAAGTGTGACATTGAAGATAGCTCCCACAGGAAAGCAGCTGCAAATGTGACACCGTGCTGGCTGCTAGACTGCATGGGGACCTACTTACTACTGTAGCTGGGGTCTGCCTTCCTGCTTTCTTGTAGCTCCCATACTCAGTGGTATACCTTAACTGACAAATGTATTCTTTCAATGGGAGCTGAGAAGAAAAAGTGTGGTATTGAAGATAGCTGCCACAGGAAAGCAGCTGCAAATGTGACACCGTGCTGGCTGCTAGACTGCATGGGGACCTACTTACTACTGTAGCTGGGGTCTGCCTTCCTGCTTTCTTGTAGCTCCCATACTCAGCGGTATACCTTAACTGACAAATGTATTCTTTCAATGGGAGCTGAACAGAAAAAGTGTGGTATTGAAGATAGCTCCCACAGGAAAGCAGCTGCAAATGTGACACCGTGCTGGCTGCTAGACTGCATGGGGACCTACTTACTACTGTAGCTGGGGTCTGCCTTCCTGCTTTCTTGTAGCTCCCATACTCAGTTGTATACCTTAAGAGACAAAATGTAGTTTTTTCAATGGGAGCTGAACAGAAAAAGTGTGGTATTGAAGATAGCTCCCACAGGAAAGCAGCTGCAAATGTGACACCGTGCTGGCTGATAAACTGCATGGGGACCTACTTACTACTGTAGCTAGGGTCTGCCTTCCTGCTTTCTTGTAGCTCCCATACTCAGTGGTATACCTTAACTGACAAATGTATTCTTTCAATGGGAGCTGAACAGAAAACGTGTGGTATTGAAGATAGCTCCCACAGGAAAGCAGCTGCAAATGTGACACCGTGCTGACTGCTAGACTGCATGGGGACCTACTTACTACTGTAGCTGGGGTCTGCCTTCCTGCTTTCTTGTAGCTCCCATACTCAGTTGTATACCTTAACTGACAAAATGTAGTTTTTTCAATGGGAGCTGAACAGAAAAAGTGTGGTATTGAAGATAGCTCCCACAGGAAAGCAGCTGCAAATGTGACACCGTGCTGGCTGCTAGACTGCATGGGGACCTACTTACTACTGTAGCTGGGATCTATCTTCCTCCTTTCTTGTAGCTCCCATACTCAGCGGTATACCTTAACTGACAAAATGTACTTTTTTCAATGTGAGCTGAACAGAAAAAGTGTGGTATTGAAGATAGCTCCCACAGGAAAGCAGCTGCAAATGTGACACCGTGCTGGCTGCTAGACTGCATGGGGACCTACTTACTACTGTAGCTGGGATCTATCTTCCTGCTTTCTTGTAGCTCCCATACTCAGTGGTATACCTTAACTGACAAATGTATTCTTTAAATGGGAATTGAGGAGAAAAGGTGTGGTATTGAAGATAGCTCCCACAGGAAAGCAGCTGCAAATGTGACACCGTGCTGGCTGCTAGACTGCATGGGGACCTACTTACTACTGTAGCTGGGATCTATCTTCCTGCTTTCTTGTAGCTCCCATACTCAGTTGTATACCTTAAGAGTCAAAATGTAGTTTATTCAATGGGAGCTGAACTGAAAAATTGTGGTATTGAAGATAGCTCCCACAGGAAAGCAGCTGCACATGTCACACCGTGCTGGCTGCTAGACTGCATGGGGACCTACTTACTACTGTAGCTGGGGTCTGCCTTCCTGCTTTCTTGTAGCTCCCATACTCAGCGGTATACCTTAACTGACAAATGTATTCTTTCAATGGGAGCTGAACAGAAAAAGTGTGGTATTGAAGATAGCTCCCACAGGAAAGCAGCTGCAAATGTGACACCGTGTTGGCTGCTAGACTGCATGGGGACCTACTTACTACTGTAGTTGGGGTCTGCCTTCCTGCTTTCTTGTAGCTCCCATACTCAGCGGTATACCTTAACTGACAAAATGTACTTTTTTCAATGGGAGCTGAACAGAAAAAGTGTGGTATTGAAGATAGCTCCCACAGGAAAGCAGCTGCAAATGTGACACCATGCTGGCTGCTAGACTGCATGGGGACCTACTTACTACTGTAGCTGGGGTCTGCCTTCCTGCTTTCTTGTAGCTCCCATACTCAGTGGTATACCTTAACAGACAAATGTATTCTTTCAATGGGAGCTGAACAGAAAAAGTGTGGTATTGAAGATAGCTCACACAGGAAAGCAGCTGCAAATGTCACACCATGCTGGTTGCTAGACTGCATGGGGACCTACTTACTACTGTAGCTGGGGTCTGCCTTCCTGCTTTCTTGTAGCTCCCATACTCAGCGGTATACCTTAACTGACAAATGTATTCTTTCAATGGGAGCTGAACAGAAAAAGTGTGGTATTGAAGATAGCTCCCACAGGAAAGCAGCTGCAAATGTGACACCGTGTTGGCTGCTAGACTGCATTGGGACCTACTTACTACTGTAGCTGGGGTCTGCCTTCCTGCTTTCTTGTAGCTCCCATACTCAGCGGTATACCTTAACTGACAAAATGTAGTTTTTTCAATGGGAACTGAGGAGAAAAAGTGTGGTATTGAAGATAGCTCCCACAGGAAAGCAGCTGCAAATGTGACACCGTGCTGGCTGCTAGACTGCATGGGGACCTACTTACTACTGTAGCTGGGATCTATCTTCCTGCTTTCTTGTAGCTCCCATACTCAGTTGTATACCTTAAGAGACAAAATGTAGTTTTTTCAATGGGAGCTCAACAGAAAAAGTGTGGTATTGAAGATAGCTCCCACAGGAAAGCAGCTGCAAATGTGACACCGTGCTGGCTGCTAGACTGCATGGGGACCTACTTACTACTGTAGCTTCGGTCTGCCTTCCTGCTTTCTTGTAGCTCACATACTCAGCGGTATACCTTAACTGACAAATGTATTCTTTCAATGGGAGCTGAACAGAAAACGTGTGGTATTGAAGATAGCTCCCACAGGAAAGCAGCTGCAAATGTGACACCGTGCTGACTGCTAGACTGCATGGGGACCTACTTACTACTGTAGCTGGGGTCTGCCTTCCTGCTTTCTTGTAGCTCCCATACTCAGTTGTATACCTTAACTGACAAAATGTAGTTTTTTCAATGGGAGCTGAACAGAAAAAGTGTGGTATTGAAGATAGCTCCCACAGGAAAGCAGCTGCAAATGTGACACCGTGCTGGCTGATAAACTGCATGGGGACCTACTTACTACTGTAGCTAGGGTCTGCCTTCCTGCTTTCTTGTAGCTCTCATACTCAGTGGTATACCTTAACTGACAAACGTATTCTTTCAATGGGAGCTGAACAGAAAAAGTGTGGTATTGAAGATAGCTCCCACAGGAAAGGATCTGCAAATGTGACACCATGCTGGCTGCTAGACTGCATGGGGACCTACTTACTACTGTAGCTGGGGTCTGCCTTCCTGCTTTCTTGTAGCTCCCATACTCAGTGGTATACCTTAACTGACAAAACGTAGTTTTTTCAATGGGAGCTGAACAGAAAAAGTATGGTATTGAAGATAGCTCCCACAGGAAAGCAGCTGCAAATGTGACACCGTGCTGGCTGATAGACTGCATGGGGACCTACTTACTACTGTAGCTGGGGTCTGCCTTCCTGCTTTCTTGTAGCTCCCATACTCAGCGGTATACCTTAACTGACAAATGTATTCTTTAAATGGGAACTGAGGAGAAAAAGTGTGGTATTGAAGATAGCTCCCACAGGAAAGCAGCTGCAAATGTGACACCGTGCTGGCTGCTAGACTGCATGGGGACCTACTTACTACTGTAGCTGGGATCTATCTTCCTGCTTTCTTGTAGCTCCCATACTTAGTTGTATACCTTAAGAGTCAAAATGTAGTTTATTCAATTGGAGCTGAACAGAAAAAGTGTGGTATTGAAGATAGCTCCCACAGGAAAGCAGCTGCAAATGTGACACCGTGCTGGCTGCTAGACTGCATGGGGACCTACTTACTACTGTAGCTGGGGTCTTCCTTCCTGCTTTCTTGTAGCTCCCATACTCAGCGGTATACCTTAACTGACAAAACGTAGTTTTTTCAATGGGATCTGAGAAGAAAAAGTGTGGTATTGAAGATAGCTCCCACAGGAAAGCAGCTGCAAATGTGACACCGTTCTGGCTGATAGACTGCATGGGGACCTACTTACTACTGTAGCTGGGGTCTGCCTTCCTGCTTTCTTGTAGCTCCCGTACTCAGTGGTAGACCTTAAGAGACAAATGTATTTTTTCAATGGGAGCTGAACAGAAAAAGTGTGGTATTGAAGATAGCTCCCACAGGAAAGCAGCTGCAAATGTGACACCGTGCTGACTGCTAGACTGCATGGGGACCTACTTACTACTGTAGCTGGGGTCTGCCTTCCTGCTTTCTTGTAGCTCCCATACTCAGTTGTATACCTTAACTAACAAAATGTAGTTTTTTCAATGGGAGCTGAACAGAAAAAGTGTGGTATTGAAGATAGCTCCCACAGGAAAGCAGCTGCAAATGTGACACCGTGCTGGCTGATAAACTCCATGGGGACCTACTTACTACTGTAGCTAGGGTCTGCCTTCCTGCTTTCTTGTAGCTCCCATACTCAGTGGTATACCTTAACTGACAAATGTATTCTTTCAATGGGAGCTGAACAGAAAACGTGTGGTATTGAAGATAGCTCCCACAGGAAAGCAGCTGCAAATGTGACACCGTGCTGACTGCTAGACTGCATGGGGACCTACTTACTACTGTAGCTGGGGTCTGCCTTCCTGCTTTCTTGTAGCTCCCATACTCAGTTGTATACCTTAACTGACAAAATGTAGTTTTTTCAATGGGAGCTGAACAGAAAAAGTGTGGTATTGAAGATAGCTCCCACAGGAAAGCAGCTGCAAATGTGACACCGTGCTGGCTGCTAGACTGCATGGGGACCTACTTACTACTGTAGGTGGGATCTATCTTCCTCCTTTCTTGTAGCTCCCATACTCAGCGGTATACCTTAACTGACAAAATGTACTTTTTTCAATGTGAGCTGAACAGAAAAAGTGTGGTATTGAAGATAGCTCCCACAGGAAAGCAGCTGCAAATGTGACACCGTGCTGGCTGCTAGACTGCATGGGGACCTACTTACTACTGTAGCTGGGGTCTGCCTTCCTGCTTTCTTGTAGCTCCCATACTCAGTGGTATACCTTAACTGACAAATGTATTCTTTCAATGGGAGCTGAACAGAAAAAGTGTGGTATTGAAGATAGCTCACACAGGAAAGCAGCTGCAAATGTCACACCATGCTGGTTGCTAGACTGCATGGGGACCTACTTACTACTGTAGCTGGGGTCTGCCTTCCTGCTTTCTTGTAGCTCCCATACTCAGCGGTATACCTTAACTGACAAATGTATTCTTTCAATGGGAGCTGAACAGAAAAAGTGTGGTATTGAAGATAGCTCCCACAGGAAAGCAGCTGCAAATGTGACACCGTGCTGGCTGATAGACTGCATGGGGACCTACTTACTACTGTAGCTGGGATCTATCTTCCTGCTTTCTTGTAGCTCCCATACTCAGTGGTATACCTTAACTGACAAATGTATTCTTTAAATGGGAACTGAGGAGAAAAGGTGTGGTATTGAAGATAGCTCCCACAGGAAAGCAGCTGCAAATGTGACACCGTGCTGGCTGCTAGACTGCATGGGGACCTACTTACTACTGTAGCTGGGATCTATCTTCCTGCTTTCTTGTAGCTCCCATACTCAGCGGTATACCTTAACTGACAAAATGTACTTTTTTCAATGGGAGCTGAACAGAAAAAGTGTGGTATTGAAGATAGCTCCCACAGGAAAGCAGCTGCAAATGTGACACCGTGCTGGCTGCTAGACTGCATGGGGACCTACTTACTACTGTAGCTGGGGTCTGCCTTCCTGCTTTCTTGTAGCTCCCATACTCAGTGGTATACCTTAACAGACAAATGTATTCTTTCAATGGGAGCTGAACAGAAAAAGTGTGGTATTGAAGATAGCTCACACAGGAAAGCAGCTGCAAATGTCACACCATGCTGGTTGCTAGACTGCATGGGGACCTACTTACTACTGTAGCTGGGGTCTGCCTTCCTGCTTTCTTGTAGCTCCCATACTCAGCGGTATACCTTAACTGACAAATGTATTCTTTCAATGGGAGCTGAACAGAAAAAGTGTGGTATTGAAGATAGCTCCCACAGGAAAGCAGCTGCAAATGTGACACCGTGTTGGCTGCTAGACTGCATTGGGACCTACTTACTACTGTAGCTGGGGTCTGCCTTCCTGCTTTCTTGTAGCTCCCATACTCAGCGGTATACCTTAACTGACAAAATGTAGTTTTTTCAATGGGAACTGAGGAGAAAAAGTGTGGTATTGAAGATAGCTCCCACAGGAAAGCAGCTGCAAATGTGACACCGTGCTGGCTGCTAGACTGCATGGGGACCTACTTACTACTGTAGCTGGGATCTATCTTCCTGCTTTCTTGTAGCTCCCATACTCAGTTGTATACCTTAAGAGACAAAATGTAGTTTTTTCAATGGGAGCTCAACAGAAAAAGTGTGGTATTGAAGATAGCTCCCACAGGAAAGCAGCTGCAAATGTGACACCGTGCTGGCTGCTAGACTGCATGGGGACCTACTTACTACTGTAGCTGGGGTCTGCCTTCCTGCTTTCTTGTAGCTCACATACTCAGCGGTATACCTTAACTGATAAAATGTAGTTTTTTCAATGGGAGCTGAGAAGAAAAAGTGTGGTATTGAAGATAGCTCCCACAGGAAAGCAGCTGCAAATGTGACACCGTGCTGGCTGATAGACTGCATGGGGACCTACTTACTACTGTAGCTGGGGTCTGCCTTCCTGCTTTCTTGTAGCTCCCGTACTCAGTGGTATACCTTAAGAGACAAATGTATTTTTTCAATGGGAGCTGAACAGAAAAAGTGTGGTATTGAAGATAGCTCCCACAGGAAAGCAGCTGCAAATGTGACACCGTGCTGGCTGATAGACTGCATGGGGACCTACTTACTACTGTAGCTGGGATCTATCTTCCTGCTTTCTTGTAGCTCCCATACTCAGTTGTATACCTTAAGAGACAAAATGTAGTTTTTTCAATGGGAGCTGAGAAGAAAAAGTGTGGTATTGAAGATAGCTCCCACAGGAAAGCAGCTGCAAATGTGACACCGTGCTGGCTGATAGACTGCATGGGGACCTACTTACTACTGTAGCTGGGGTCTGCCTTCCTGCTTTCTTGTAGCTCCCGTACTCAGTGGTATACCTTAAGAGACAAATGTATTTTTTCAATGGGAGCTGAACAGAAAAAGTGTGGTATTGAAGATAGCTCCCACAGGAAAGCAGCTGCAAATGTGACACCGTGCTGGCTGATAGACTGCATGGGGACCTACTTACTACTGTAGGTGGGATCTATCTTCCTGCTTTCTTGTAGCTCCCATACTCAGTTGTATACCTTAAGAGACAAAATGTAGTTTTTTCAATGGGAGCTGAACAGAAAAAGTGTGACATTGAAGATAGCTCCCACAGGAAAGCAGCTGCAAATGTGACACCGTGCTGGCTGCTAGACTGCATGGGGACCTACTTACTACTGTAGCTGGGGTCTGCCTTCCTGCTTTCTTGTAGCTCCCATACTCAGCGGTATACCTTAACTGACAAATGTATTCTTTCAATGGGAGCTGAGAAGAAAAAGTGTGGTATTGAAGATAGCTGCCACAGGAAAGCAGCTGCAAATGTGACACCGTGCTGGCTGCTAGACTGCATGGGGACCTACTTACTACTGTAGCTGGGGTCTGCCTTCCTGCTTTCTTGTAGCTCCCATACTCAGCGGTATACCTTAACTGACAAATGTATTCTTTCAATGGGAGCTGAACAGAAAAAGTGTGGTATTGAAGATAGCTCCCACAGGAAAGCAGCTGCAAATGTGACACCGTGCTGACTGCTAGACTGCATGGGGACCTACTTACTACTGTAGCTGGGGTCTGCCTTCCTGCTTTCTTGTAGCTCCCATACTCAGTTGTATACCTTAACTAACAAAATGTAGTTTTTTCAATGGGAGCTGAACAGAAAAAGTGTGGTATTGAAGATAGCTCCCACAGGAAAGCAGCTGCAAATGTGACACCGTGCTGGCTGATAAACTGCATGGGGACCTACTTACTACTGTAGCTAGGGTCTGCCTTCCTGCTTTCTTGTAGCTCCCATACTCAGTGGTATACCTTAACTGACAAATGTATTCTTTCAATGGGAGCTGAACGGAAAACGTGTGGTATTGAAGATAGCTCCCACAGGAAAACAGCTGCAAATGTGACACCGTGCTGACTGCTAGACTGCATGGGGACCTACTTACTACTGTAGCTGGGGTCTGCCTTCCTGCTTTCTTGTAGCTCCCATACTCAGTGGTATACCTTAACAGACAAATGTATTCTTTCAATGGGAGCTGAACAGAAAAAGTGTGGTATTGAAGATAGCTCACACAGGAAAGCAGCTGCAAATGTCACACCATGCTGGTTGCTAGACTGCATGGGGACCTACTTACTACTGTAGCTGGGGTCTGCCTTCCTGCTTTCTTGTAGCTCCCATACTCAGCGGTATACCTTAAATGACAAATGTATTCTTTCAATGGGAGCTGAACAGAAAAAGTGTGGTATTGAAGATAGCTCCCACAGGAAAGCAGCTGCAAATGTGACACCGTGTTGGCTGCTAGACTGCATTGGGACCTACTTACTACTGTAGCTGGGGTCTGCCTTCCTGCTTTCTTGTAGCTCCCATACTCAGCGGTATACCTTAACTGACAAAATGTAGTTTTTTCAATGGGAACTGAGGAGAAAAAGTGTGGTATTGAAGATAGCTCCCACAGGAAAGCAGCTGCAAATGTGACACCGTGCTGGCTGCTAGACTGCATGGGGACCTACTTACTACTGTAGCTGGGATCTATCTTCCTGCTTTCTTGTAGCTCCCATACTCAGTTGTATACCTTAAGAGACAAAATGTAGTTTTTTCAATGGGAGCTCAACAGAAAAAGTGTGGTATTGAAGATAGCTCCCACAGGAAAGCAGCTGCAAATGTGACACCGTGCTGGCTGCTAGACTGCATGGGGACCTACTTACTACTGTAGCTGGGGTCTGCCTTCCTGCTTTCTTGTAGCTCACATACTCAGCGGTATACCTTAATTGATAAAATGTAGTTTTTTCAATGGGAGCTGAGAAGAAAAAGTGTGGTATTGAAGATAGCTCCCACAGGAAAGCAGCTGCAAATGTGACACCGTGCTGGCTGATAGACTGCATGGGGACCTACTTACTACTGTAGCTGGGGTCTGCCTTCCTGCTTTCTTGTAGCTCCCGTACTCAGTGGTATACCTTAAGAGACAAATGTATTTTTTCAATGGGAGCTGAACAGAAAAAGTGTGGTATTGAAGATAGCTCCCACAGGAAAGCAGCTGCAAATGTGACACCGTGCTGGCTGATAGACTGCATGGGGACCTACTTACTACTGTAGCTGGGGTCTGCCTTCCTGCTTTCTTGTAGCTCCCGTACTCAGTGGTATACCTTAAGAGACAAATGTATTTTTTCAATGGGAGCTGAACAGAAAAAGTGTGGTATTGAAGATAGCTCCCACAGGAAAGCAGCTGCAAATGTGACACCGTGCTGGCTGCTAGACTGCATGGGGACCTACTTACTACTGTAGCTGGGGTCTGCCTTCCTGCTTTCTTGTAGCTCCCATACTCAGCGGTATACCTTAACTGACAAATGTATTCTTTCAATGGGAGCTGAGAAGAAAAAGTGTGGTATTGAAGATAGCTGCCACAATAAAGCAGCTGCAAATGTGACACCGTGCTGGCTGCTAGACTGCATGGGGACCTACTTACTACTGTAGCTGGGGTCTGCCTTCCTGCTTTCTTGTAGCTCCCATACTCAGCGGTATACCTTAACTGACAAATGTATTCTTTCAATGGGAGCTGAACAGAAAAAGTGTGGTATTGAAGATAGCTCCCACAGGAAAGCAGCTGCAAATGTGACACCGTGCTGACTGCTAGACTGCATGGGGACCTACTTACTACTGTAGCTGGGGTCTGCCTTCCTGCTTTCTTGTAGCTCCCATACTCAGTTGTATACCTTAACTAACAAAATGTAGTTTTTTCAATGGGAGCTGAACAGAAAAAGTGTGGTATTGAAGATAGCTCCCACAGGAAAGCAGCTGCAAATGTGACACCGTGCTGGCTGATAAACTGCATGGGGACCTACTTACTACTGTAGCTAGGGTCTGCCTTCCTGCTTTCTTGTAGCTCCCATACTCAGTGGTATACCTTAACTGACAAATGTATTCTTTCAATGGGAGCTGAACAGAAAACGTGTGGTATTGAAGATAGCTCCCACAGGAAAGCAGCTGCAAATGTGACACCGTGCTGACTGCTAGACTGCATGGGGACCTACTTACTACTGTAGCTGGGGTCTGCCTTCCTGCTTTCTTGTAGCTCCCATACTCAGTTGTATACCTTAACTGACAAAATGTAGTTTTTTCAATGGGAGCTGAACAGAAAAAGTGTGGTATTGAAGATAGCTCCCACAGGAAAGCAGCTGCAAATGTGACACCGTGCTGGCTGATAAACTGCATGGGGACCTACTTACTACTGTAGCTAGGGTCTGCCTTCCTGCTTTCTTGTAGCTCTCATACTCAGTGGTATACCTTAACTGACAAACGTATTCTTTCAATGGGAGCTGAACAGAAAAAGTGTGGTATTGAAGATAGCTCCCACAGGAAAGGATCTGCAAATGTGACACCATGCTGGCTGCTAGACTGCATGGGGACCTACTTACTACTGTAGCTGGGGTCTGCCTTCCTGCTTTCTTGTAGCTCCCATACTCAGTGGTATACCTTAACTGACAAAATGTAGTTTTTTCAATGGGAGCTGAACAGAAAAAGTATGGTATTGAAGATAGCTCCCACAGGAAAGCAGCTGCAAATGTGACACCGTGCTGGCTGCTAGACTGCATGGGGACCTACTTACTACTGTAGCTGGGACCTATCTTCCTGCTTTCTTGTAGCTCCCATACTCAGCGGTATACCTTAACTGACAAATGTATTCTTTAAATGGGAACTGAGGAGAAAAAGTGTGGTATTGAAGATAGCTCCCACAGGAAAGCAGCTGCAAATGTGACACCGTGCTGGCTGCTAGACTGCATGGGGACCTACTTACTACTGTAGCTGGGATCTATCTTCCTGCTTTCTTGTAGCTCCCATACATAGTTGTATACCTTAAGAGTCAAAATGTAGTTTATTCAATTGGAGCTGAACAGAAAAAGTGTGGTATTGAAGATAGCTCCCACAGGAAAGCAGCTGCAAATGTGACACCGTGCTGGCTGCTAGACTGCATGGGGACCTACTTACTACTGTAGCTGGGGTCTTCCTTCCTGCTTTCTTGTAGCTCCCATACTCAGCGGTATACCTTAACTGACAAAACGTAGTTTTTTCAATGGGATCTGAGAAGAAAAAGTGTGGTATTGAAGATAGCTCCCACAGGAAAGCAGCTGCAAATGTGACACCGTTCTGGCTGATAGACTGCATGGGGACCTACTTACTACTGTAGCTGGGGTCTGCCTTCCTGCTTTCTTGTAGCTCCCGTACTCAGTGGTAGACCTTAAGAGACAAATGTATTTTTTCAATGAGAGCTGAACAGAAAAAGTGTGGTATTGAAGATAGCTCCCACAGGAAAGCAGCTGCAAATGTGACACCGTGCTGGCTGCTAGACTGCATGGGGACCTACTTACTACTGTAGCTGGGGTCTGCCTTCCTGCTTTCTTGTAGCTCCCATACTCAGTGGTATACCTTAAGAGACAAATGTATTTTTTCAATGGGAGCTGAACAGAAAAAGTGTGGTATTGAAGATAGCTCCCACAGGAAAGTAGCTGCAAATGTGACACCGTGCTGGCTGCTAGACTGCATGGGGACCTACTTACTACTGTAGCTGGGATCTATCTTCCTGCTTTCTTGTAGCTCCCATACTCAGTTGTATACCTTAAGAGACAAAATGTAGTTTTTTTAATGGGAGCTGCACAGATAAAGTGTGATATTGAAGATAGCTCCCACAGGAAAGCAGCTGCAAATGTGACACCGTGCTGGCTGCTAGACTGCATGGGGACCTACTTACTACTGTAGCTGGGGTCTGCCTTCCTGCTTTCTTGTAGCTCCCATACTCAGTGGTATACCTTAACTGACAAATGTATTTTTTCAATCGGAGCTGAACAGAAAAAGTGTGGTATTGAAGATAGCTCCCACAGGAAAGCAGCTGCAAATGTGACACCGTGTTGCCTGCTAGACTGCATGGGGACCTACTTACTACTGTAGCTGGGGTCTGCCTTCCTGCTTTCTTGTAGCTCCCATACTTAGCGATATACCTTAACTGACAAATGTATTCTTTCAATGGGAGCTGAGGAGAAAAAGTGTGGTATTGAAGATAGCTCCCACAGGAAAGCAGCTGCAAATGTCACACCGTGCTGGCTGCTAGACTGCATGGGGACCTACTTACTACTGTAGCTGGGGTCTGCTTTCCTGCTTTCTTGTAGCTCCCATACTCAGTGGTATACCTTAACTGACAAATGTATTCTTTCAATGGGAGCTGAACAGAAAACGTGTGGTATTGAAGATAGCTCCCACAGGAAAGCAGCTGCAAATGTGACACCGTGCTGGCTGCTAGACTGCATGGGGACCTACTTACTAGTGTAGCTGGGGTCTGCCTTCCTGCTTTCTTGTAGCTCCCATACTCAGTGGTATACCTTAACTGACAAAATGTAGTTTTTTCAATGGGAGCTGAACAGAAAAAGTATGGTATTGAAGATAGCTCCCACAGGAAAGCAGCTGCAAATGTGACACCGTGCTGGCTGCTAGACTGCATGGGGACCTACTTACTACTGTAGGTGGGATCTATCTTCCTGCTTTCTTGTAGCTCCCATACTCAGCGGTATACCTTAACTGACAAAATGTACTTTTTTCAATGTGAGCTGAACAGAAAAAGTGTGGTATTGAAGATAGCTCCCACAGGAAAGCAGCTGCAAATGTGACACCGTGCTGGCTGATAAACTGCATGGGGACCTACTTACTACTGTAGCTAGGGTCTGCCTTCCTGCTTTCTTGTAGCTCCCATACTCAGTGGTATACCTTAACTGACAAATGTATTCTTTCAATGGGAGCTGAACAGAAAACGTGTGGTATTGAAGATAGCTCCCACAGGAAAGCAGCTGCAAATGTGACAGCGTGCTGACTGCTAGACTGCATGGGGACCTACTTACTACTGTAGCTGGGGTCTGCCTTCCTGCTTTCTTGTAGCTCCCATACTCAGTTGTATACCTTAACTGACAAAATGTAGTTTTTTCAATGGGAGCTGAACAGAAAAAGTGTGGTATTGAAGATAGCTCCCACAGGAAAGCAGCTGCAAATGTGACACCGTGCTGGCTGCTAGACTGCATGGGGACCTACTTACTACTGTAGCTGGGATCTATCTTCCTGCTTTCTTGTAGCTCCCATACTCAGTTGTATACCTTAAGAGACAAAATGTAGTTTTTTTAATGGGAGCTGCACAGATAAAGTGTGATATTGAAGATAGCTCCCACAGGAAAGCAGCTGCAAATGTGACACCGTGCTGGCTGCTAGACTGCATGGGGACCTACTTACTACTGTAGCTGGGGTCTGCTTTCCTGCTTTCTTGTAGCTCCCATACTCAGTGGTATACCTTAACTGACAAATGTATTCTTTCAATGGGAGCTGAACAGAAAACGTGTGGTATTGAAGATAGCTCCCACAGGAAAGCAGCTGCAAATGTGACACCGTGCTGGCTGATAGACTGCATGGGGACCTACTTACTACTGTAGGTGGGATCTATCTTCCTGCTTTCTTGTAGCTCCCATACTCAGCGGTATACCTTAACTGACAAAATGTACTTTTTTCAATGTGAGCTGAACAGAAAAAGTGTGGTATTGAAGATAGCTCCCACAGGAAAGCAGCTGCAAATGTGACACCGTGCTGGCTGCTAGACTGCATGGGGACCTACTTACTACTGTAGCTGGGGTCTGCCTTCCTGCTTTCTTGTAGCTCCCATACTCAGTGGTATACCTTAACTGACAAAATGTAGTTTTTTCAATGGGAGCTGAACAGAAAAAGTATGGTATTGAAGATAGCTCCCACAGGAAAGCAGCTGCAAATGTGACACCGTGCTGGCTGCTAGACTGCATGGGGACCTACTTACTACTGTAGGTGGGATCTATCTTCCTGCTTTCTTGTAGCTCCCATACTCAGCGGTATACCTTAACTGACAAAATGTACTTTTTTCAATGTGAGCTGAACAGAAAAAGTGTGGTATTGAAGATAGCTCCCACAGGAAAGCAGCTGCAAATGTGACACCGTGCTGGCTGCTAGACTGCATGGGGACCTACTTACTACTGTAGCTGGGGTCTGCCTTCCTGCTTTCTTGTAGCTCCCATAATCAGTGGTATACCTTAACTGACAAATGTATTCTTTCAATGGGAGCTGAACAGAAAAAGTGTGGTATTGAAGATAGCTCCCACAGGAAAGCAGCTGCAAATGTGACACCATGCTGGCTGCTAGACTGCATGGGGACCTACTTACTACTGTAGCTGGGGTCTGCCTTCCTGCTTTCTTGTAGCTCCCATACTCAGCGGTATACCTTAACTGACAAAATGTAGTTTTTTCAATGGGAGCTGAGAAGAAAAAGTGTGGTATTGAAGATAGCTCCCACAGGAAAGCAGTTGCAAATATGACACCGTGCTGGCTGCTAGACTGCATGGGGACCTACTTACTACTGTAGCTGGGGTCTGCCTTCCTGCTTTCTTGTAGCTCCCGTACTCATGGTATACCTTAAGAGACAAATGTATTTTTTCAATGGGAGCTGAACAGAAAAAGTGTGGTATTGAAGATAGCTCCCACAGGAAAGCAGCTGCAAATGTGACACCGTGCTGACTGCTAGACTGCATGGGGACCTACTTACTACTGTAGCTGGGGTCTGCCTTCCTGCTTTCTTGTAGCTCCCATACTCAGTGGTATACCTTAACTGACAAATGTATTCTTTCAATGCGAGCTGAACAGAAAAAGTGTGCTATTGAAGATAGCTCCCACAGGAAAGCAGCTGCAAATGTGACACCGTGCTGGCTGCTAGACTGCATGGGGACCTACTTACTACTGTAGCTGGGGTCTGCCTTCCTGCTTTCTTGTAGCTCCCATACTCAGTGGTATACCTTAACTGACAAATGTATTCTTTCAATGGGAGCTGAACAGAAAACGTGTGGTATTGAAGATAGCTCCCACAGGAAAGCAGCTGCAAATGTGACACCGTGCTGACTGCTAGACTGCATGGGGACCTACTTACTACTGTAGCTGGGGTCTGCCTTCCTGCTTTCTTGTAGCTCCCATACTCAGCGGTATACCTTAACTGACAAATGTATTCTTTCAATGGGAGCTGAACAGAAAAAGTGTGGTATTGAAGATAGCTCCCACAGGAAAGCAGCTGCAAATGTGACACCGTGCTGGCTGCTAGACTGCATGGGGACCTACTTACTACTGTAGCTGGGGTCTGCCTTCCTGCTTTCTTGTAGCTCCCATACTCAGTGGTATACCTTAACTGACAAATGTATTCTTTCAATGGGAGCTGAACAGAAAAAGTGTGCTATTGAAGATAGCTCCCACAGGAAAGCAGCTGCAAATGTGACACCGTGCTGGCTGCTAGACTGCATGGGGACCTACTTACTACTGTAGCTGGGATCTATCTTCCTGCTTTCTTGTAGCTCCCATACTTAGTTGTATACCTTAAGAGTCAAAATGTAGTTTATTCAATTGGAGCTGAACTGAAAAATTGTGGTATTGAAGATAGCTCCCACAAGAAAGCAGCTGCACATGTCACACCGTGCTGGCTGCTAGACTGCATGGGGACCTACTTACTACTGTAGCTGGGGTCTGCCTTCCTCCTTTCTTGTAGCTCCCATACTCAGCGGTATACCTTAACTGACAAATGTATTCTTTCAATGGGAGCTGAACAGAAAAAGTGTGGTATTGAAGATAGCTCCCACAGGAAAGCAGCTGCAAATGTGACACCGTGCTGGCTGCTAGACTGCATGGGGACCTACTTACTACTGTAGGTGGGATCTATATTCCTCCTTTCTTGTAGCTCCCATACTCAGCGGTATACCTTAACTGACAAAATGTACTTTTTTCAATGTGAGCTGAACAGAAAAAGTGTGGTATTGAAGATAGCTCCCACAGGAAAGCAGCTGCAAATGTGACACCGTGCTGGCTGCTAGACTGCATGGGGACCTACTTACTACTGTAGCTGGGGTCTGCCTTCCTGCTTTCTTGTAGCTCCCATACTCAGTGGTATACCTTAACTGACAAATGTATTCTTTCAATGGGAGCTGAACAGAAAAAGTGTGGTATTGAAGATAGCTCACACAGGAAAGCAGCTGCAAATGTCACACCATGCTGGTTGCTAGACTGCATGGGGACCTACTTACTACTGTAGCTGGGGTCTGCCTTCCTGCTTTCTTGTAGCTCCCATACTCAGCGGTATACCTTAACTGACAAATGTATTCTTTCAATGGGAGCTGAACAGAAAAAGTGTGGTATTGAAGATAGCTCCCACAGGAAAGCAGCTGCAAATGTGACACCGTGCTGGCTGATAGACTGCATGGGGACCTACTTACTACTGTAGCTGGGATCTATCTTCCTGCTTTCTTGTAGCTCCCATACTCAGTGGTATACCTTAACTGACAAATGTATTCTTTAAATGGGAACTGAGGAGAAAAGGTGTGGTATTGAAGATAGCTCCCACAGGAAAGCAGCTGCAAATGTGACACCGTGCTGGCTGCTAGACTGCATGGGGACCTACTTACTACTGTAGCTGGGATCTATCTTCCTGCTTTCTTGTAGCTCCCATACTTAGTTGTATACCTTAAGAGTCAAAATGTAGTTTATTCAATGGGAGCTGAACTGAAAAATTGTGGTATTGAAGATAGCTCCCACAGGAAAGCAGCTGCACATGGCACACCGTGCTGGCTGCTAGACTGCATGGGGACCTACTTACTACTGTAGCTGGGGTCTGCCTTCCTGCTTTCTTGTAGCTCCCATACTCAGCGGTATACCTTAACTGACAAATGTATTCTTTCAATGGGAGCTGAACAGAAAAAGTGTGGTATTGAAGATAGCTCCCACAGGAAAGCAGCTGCAAATGTGACACCGTGCTGGCTGCTAGACTGCATGGGGACCTACTTACTACTGTAGGTGGGATCTATATTCCTCCTTTCTTGTAGCTCCCATACTCAGCGGTATACCTTAACTGACAAAATGTACTTTTTTCAATGTGAGCTGAACAGAAAAAGTGTGGTATTGAAGATAGCTCCCACAGGAAAGCAGCTGCAAATGTGACACCGTGCTGGCTGCTAGACTGCATGGGGACCTACTTACTACTGTAGCTGGGGTCTGCCTTCCTGCTTTCTTGTAGCTCCCATACTCAGTGGTATACCTTAACTGACAAATGTATTCTTTCAATGGGAGCTGAACAGAAAAAGTGTGGTATTGAAGATAGCTCACACAGGAAAGCAGCTGCAAATGTCACACCATGCTGGTTGCTAGACTGCATGGGGACCTACTTACTACTGTAGCTGGGGTCTGCCTTCCTGCTTTCTTGTAGCTCCCATACTCAGCGGTATACCTTAACTGACAAATGTATTCTTTCAATGGGAGCTGAACAGAAAAAGTGTGGTATTGAAGATAGCTCCCACAGGAAAGCAGCTGCAAATGTGACACCGTGCTGGCTGATAGACTGCATGGGGACCTACTTACTACTGTAGCTGGGATCTATCTTCCTGCTTTCTTGTAGCTCCCATACTCAGTGGTATACCTTAACTGACAAATGTATTCTTTAAATGGGAACTGAGGAGAAAAGGTGTGGTATTGAAGATAGCTCCCACAGGAAAGCAGCTGCAAATGTGACACCGTGCTGGCTGCTAGACTGCATGGGGACCTACTTACTACTGTAGCTGGGATCTATCTTCCTGCTTTCTTGTAGCTCCCATACTTAGTTGTATACCTTAAGAGTCAAAATGTAGTTTATTCAATGGGAGCTGAACTGAAAAATTGTGGTATTGAAGATAGCTCCCACAGGAAAGCAGCTGCACATGGCACACCGTGCTGGCTGCTAGACTGCATGGGGACCTACTTACTACTGTAGCTGGGGTCTGCCTTCCTGCTTTCTTGTAGCTCCCATACTCAGCGGTATACCTTAACTGACAAATGTATTCTTTCAATGGGAGCTGAACAGAAAAAGTGTGGTATTGAAGATAGCTCCCACAGGAAAGCAGCTGCAAATGTGACACCGTGCTGGCTGCTAGACTGCATGGGGACCTACTTACTACTGTAGCTGGGATCTATCTTCCTGCTTTCTTGTAGCTCCCATACTCAGCGGTATACCTTAACTGACAAAATGTACTTTTTTCAATGGGAGCTGAACAGAAAAAGTGTGGTATTGAAGATAGCTCCCACAGGAAAGCAGCTGCAAATGTGACACCGTGCTGGCTGCTAGACTGCATGGGGACCTACTCTACTACTGTAGCTGGGGTCTGCCTTCCTGCTTTCTTGTAGCTCCCATACTCAGTGGTATACCTTAACAGACAAATGTATTATTTCAATGGGAGCTGAACAGAAAAAGTGTGGTATTGAAGATAGCTCACACAGGAAAGCAGCTGCAAATGTCACACCATGCTGGTTGCTAGACTGCATGGGGACCTACTTACTACTGTAGCTGGGGTCTGCCTTCCTGCTTTCTTGTAGCTCCCATACTCAGCGGTATACCTTAACTGACAAATGTATTCTTTCAATGGGAGCTGAACAGAAAAAGTGTGGTATTGAAGATAGCTCCCACAGGAAAGCAGCTGCAAATGTGACACCGTGTTGGCTGCTAGACTGCATTGGGACCTACTTACTACTGTAGTTGGGGTCTGCCTTCCTGCTTTCTTGTAGCTCCCATACTCAGCGGTATACCTTAACTGACAAAATGTAGTTTTTTCAATGGGAACTGAGGAGAAAAAGTGTGGTATTGAAGATAGCTCCCACAGGAAAGCAGCTGCAAATGTGACACCGTGCTGGCTGCTAGACTGCATGGGGACCTACTTACTACTGTAGCTGGGATCTATCTTCCTGCTTTCTTGTAGCTCCCATACTCAGTTGTATACCTTAAGAGACAAAATGTAGTTTTTTCAAAGGGAGCTCAACAGAAAAAGTGTGGTATTGAAGATAGCTCCCACAGGAAAGCAGCTGCAAATGTGACACCGTGCTGGCTGCTAGACTGCATGGGGACCTACTTACTACTGTAGCTGGGGTCTGCCTTCCTGCTTTCTTGTAGCTCACATACTCAGCGGTATACCTTAACTGATAAAATGTAGTTTTTTCAATGGGAGCTGAGAAGAAAAAGTGTGGTATTGAAGATAGCTCCCACAGGAAAGCAGCTGCAAATGTGACACCGTGCTGGCTGATAGACTGCATGGGGACCTACTTACTACTGTAGCTGGGGTCTGCCTTCCTGCTTTTTTGTAGCTCCCGTACTCAGTGGTATACCTTAAGAGACAAATGTATTTTTTCAATGGGAGCTGAACAGAAAAAGTGTGGTATTGAAGATAGCTCCCACAGGAAAGCAGCTGCAAATGTGACACCGTGCTGGCTGCTAGACTGCATGGGGACCTACTTACTACTGTAGCTGGGATCTATCTTCCTGCTTTCTTGTAGCTCCCATACTCAGTTGTATACCTTAAGAGACAAAATGTAGTTTTTTCAATGGGAGCTGAGAAGAAAAAGTGTGGTATTGAAGATAGCTCCCACAGGAAAGCAGCTGCAAATGTGACACCGTGCTGGCTGCTAGACTGCATGGGGACCTACTTACTACTGTAGCTGGGGTCTGCCTTCCTGCTTTCTTGTAGCTCCCATACTCAGCGGTATACCTTAACTGACAAATGTATTCTTTCAATGGGAGCTGAGAAGAAAAAGTGTGGTATTGAAGATAGCTGCCACAGGAAAGCAGCTGCAAATGTGACACCGTGCTGGCTGCTAGACTGCATGGGGACCTACTTACTACTGTAGCTGGGGTCTGCCTTCCTGCTTTCTTGTAGCTCCCATACTCAGTTGTATACCTTAACTAACAAAATGTAGTTTTTTCAATGGGAGCTGAACAGAAAAAGTGTGGTATTGAAGATAGCTCCCACAGGAAAGCAGCTGCAAATGTGACACCGTGCTGACTGCTAGACTGCATGGGGACCTACTTACTACTGTAGCTGGGGTCTGCCTTCCTGCTTTCTTGTAGCTCCCATACTCAGTTGTATACCTTAACTGACAAAATGTAGTTTTTTCAATGGGAGCTGAGAAGAAAAAGTGTGGTATTGAAGATAGCTGCCACAGGAAAGCAGCTGCAAATGTGACACCGTGCTGGCTGCTAGACTGCATGGGGACCTACTTACTACTGTAGCTGGGGTCTGCCTTCCTGCTTTCTTGTAGCTCCCATACTCAGTGGTATACCTTAACTGACAAATGTATTCTTTCAATGGGAGCTGAACAGAAAAAGTGTGGTATTGAAGATAGCTCACACAGGAAAGCAGCTGCAAATGTCACACCATGCTGGTTGCTAGACTGCATGGGGACCTACTTACTACTGTAGCTGGGGTCTGCCTTCCTGCTTTCTTGTAGCTCCCATACTCAGCGGTATACCTTAACTGACAAATGTATTCTTTCAATGGGAGCTGAACAGAAAAAGTGTGGTATTGAAGATAGCTCCCACAGGAAAGCAGCTGCAAATGTGACACCGTGCTGGCTGCTAGACTGCATGGGGACCTACTTACTACTGTAGCTGGGATCTATCTTCCTGCTTTCTTGTAGCTCCCATACTTAGTTGTATACCTTAAGAGTCAAAATGTAGTTTATTCAATTGGAGCTGAACAGAAAAAGTGTGGTATTGAAGATAGCTCCCACAGGAAAGCAGCTGCAAATGTGACACCGTGCTGGCTGCTAGACTGCATGGGGACCTACTTACTACTGTAGCTGGGGTCTTCCTTCCTGCTTTCTTGTAGCTCCCATACTCAGCGGTATACCTTAACTGACAAAACGTAGTTTTTTCAATGGGATCTGAGAAGAAAAAGTGTGGTATTGAAGATAGCTCCCACAGGAAAGCAGCTGCAAATGTGACACCGTTCTGGCTGATAGACTGCATGGGGACCTACTTACTACTGTAGCTGGGGTCTGCCTTCCTGCTTTCTTGTAGCTCCCGTACTCAGTGGTAGACCTTAAGTGACAAATGTATTTTTTCAATGGGAGCTGAACAGAAAAAGTGTGGTATTGAAGATAGCTCCCACAGGAAAGCAGCTGCAAATGTGACACCGTGCTGGCTGATAGACTGCATGGGGACCTACTTACTACTGTAGCTGGGATCTATCTTCCTGCTTTCTTGTAGCTCCCATACTCAGTGGTATACCTTAACTGACAGATGTATTCTTTCAATGGGAGCTGAACAGAAAAAGTGTGGTATTGAAGATAGCTCCCACAGGAAAGCAGCTGCAAATGTGACACCGTGCTGGCTGCTAGACTGCATGGGGACCTACTTACTACTGTAGCTGGGGTCTGCCTTCCTGCTTTCTTGTAGCTCCCATACTCAGAGGTATACCTTAACTGACAAAATGTAGTTTTTACAAAGGGAGCTGAGAAGAAAAAGTGTGGTATTGAAGATAGCTCCCACAGGAAAGCAGCTGCAAATGTGACACCGTGCTGGCTGCTAGACTGCATGGGGACCTACTTACTACTGTATCTGGGGTCTGCCTTCCTGCTTTTTTGTAGCTCCCATACTCAGTGGTATACCTTAAGAGACAAATGTATTTTTTCAATGGGAGTTGAACAGAAAAAGTGTGGTATTGAAGATAGCTCCCACAGGAAAGTAGCTGCAAATGTGACACCGTGCTGGCTGCTAGACTGCATGGGGACCTACTTACTACTGTAGCTGGGATCTATCTTCCTGCTTTCTTGTAGCTCCCATACTCAGTTGTATACCTTAAGAGACAAAATGTAGTTTTTTTAATGGGAGCTGAACAGATAAAGTGTGATATTGAAGATAGCTCCCACAGGAAAGCAGCTGCAAATGTGACACCGTGCTGGCTGCTAGACTGCATGGGGACCTACTTCCTACTGTAGCTGGGGTCTGCCTTCCTGCTTTCTTGTAGCTCCCATACTCAGCGGTATACCTTAACTGACAAATGTATTCTTTCAATGGGAGCTGAACAGAAAAAGTGTGGTATTGAAGATAGCTCCCACAGGAAAGCAGCTGCAAATGTGACACCGTGTTGGCTGCTAGACTGCATGGGTACCTACTTACTACTGTAGCTGGGATATATCTTCCTGCTTTCTTGTAGCTCCCATACTTAGTTGTATACCTTAAGAATCAAAATGTAGTTTATTCAATGGGAGCTGAACTGAAAAATTGTGGTATTGAAGATAGCTCCCACAGGAAAGCAGCTGCAAATGTGACACCGTGCTGGCTGCTAGACTGCATGGGGACCTACTTACTACTGTAGCTGGGGTCTATCTTCCTGCTTTCTTGTAGCTCCCATACTCAGTTGTATACCTTAAGAGACAAAATGTAGTTTTTTCAATGGGAGCTGAACAGAAAAAGTGTGGTATTGAAGATAGCTCCCACAGGAAAGCAGCTGCAAATGTGACACCGTGCTGGCTGCTAGACTGCATGGGGACCTACTTACTACTGTAGCTGGGGTCTGCCTTCCTGCTTTCTTGTAGCTCCCATACTCAGTGGTATACCTTAACTGACAAATGTATTCTTTCAATGGGAGCTGAACAGAAAAAGTGTGGTATTGAAGATAGCTCCCACAGGAAAGCAGCTGCAAATGTGACACCGTGCTGGCTGCTAGACTGCATGGGGACCTACTTATTACTGTAGCTGGGGTCTTCCTTCCTGCTTTCTTGTAGCTCCCATACTCAGTGGTATACCTTAACTGACAAATGTATTCTTTCAATGGGAGCTGAGAAGAAAAAGTGTGGTATTGAAGATAGCTCCCACAGGAAAGCAGCTGCACATGTCACACCGTGCTGGCTGCTAGACTGCATGGGGACCTACTTACTAATGTAGCTGGGGTCTGCCTTCCTGCTTTCTTGTAGCTCCCATACTCAGCGGTATACCTTAACTGACAAATGTATTCTTTCAATGGGAGCTGAACAGAAAAAGTGTGGTATTGAAGATAGCTCCCACAGGAAAGCAGCTGCAAATGTGACACCGTGCTGGCTGCTAGACTGCATGGGGACCTACTTACTACTGTAGCTGGGGTCTATCTTCCTGCTTTCTTGTAGCTCCCATACTCAGTGGTATACCTTAACTGACAAATGTATTCTTTCAATGGGAGCTGAGAAGAAAAACTGTGGTATTGAAGATAGCTCCCACAGGAAAGCAGCTGCACATGTGACACCGTGCTGGCTGCTAGACTGCATGGGGACCTACTTACTACTGTAGCTGGGATCTATCTTCCTGCTTTCTTGTAGCTCCCATACTCAGCGGTATACCTTAACTGACAAAATGTAGTTTTTACAAAGGGAGCTGAGAAGAAAAAGTGTGGTATTGAAGATAGCTCCCACAGGAAAGCAGCTGCAAATGTGACACCGTGCTGGCTGCTAGACTGCATGGGGACCTACTTACTACTGTAGCTGGGGTCTGCCTTCCTGCTTTCTTGTAGCTCCCATACTCAGCGGTATACCTTAAGAGACAAAAGTATTTTTTCAACGGGAGCTGAACAGAAAAAGTGTGGTATTGAAGATAGCTCCCACAGGAAAGTAGCTGCAAATGTGACACCGTGCTGGCTGCTAGACTGCATGGGGACCTACTTACTACTGTAGCTGGGGTCTGCCTTCCTGCTTTCTTGTAGCTCCCATACTCAGTGGTATACCTTAACTGACAAACGTATTCTTTCAATGGGAGCTGAACAGAAAACGTGTGGTATTGAAGATAGCTCCCACAGGAAAGCAGCTGCAAATGTGACACCGTGCTGGCTGCTAGACTGCATGGGGACCTACTTACTACTGTAGCTGGGGTCTGCCTTCCTGCTTTCTTTTAGCTCCCATACTCAGCGGTATACTTTAACTGACAAATGTATTCTTTCAAAGGGAGCTGAACAGAAAAAGTGTGGTATTGAAGATAGCTCCCACAGGAAAGGATCTGCAAATGTGACACCATGCTGGCTGCTAGACTGCATGGGGACCTACTTACTACTGTAGCTGGGGTCTGCCTTCCTGCTTTCTTGTAGCTCCCATACTCAGTGGTATACCTTAACTGACAAAATGTAGTTTTTTCAATGGGAGCTGAACAGAAAAAGTATGGTATTGAAGATAGCTCCCACAGGAAAGCAGCTGCAAATGTGACACCGTGCTGGCTGATAGACTGCATGGGGACCTACTTCCTACTGTAGCTGGGGTCTGCCTTCCTGCTTTCTTGTAGCTCCCATACTCAGCGGTATACCTTAACTGACAAAACGTAGTTTTTTCAATGGGAGCTGAGAAGAAAAAGTGTGGTATTGAAGATAGCTCCCACAGGAAAGCAGCTGCAAATGTGACACCGTGCTGGCTGCTAGACTGCATGGGGACCTACTTACTACTGTAGCTGGGGTCTGCCTTCCTGCTTTCTTGTAGCTCCCGTACTCAGTGGTATACCTTAAGAGACAACAGTAGTGTTTCAATGGGAGCTGAACAGAAAAAGTGTGGTATTGAAGATAGCTCCCACAGGAAAGTAGCTGCAAATGTGACACCGTGCTGGCTGCTAGACTGCATGGGGACCTACTTACTACTGTAGCTGGGGTCTGCCTTCCTGCTTTTTTGTAGCTCCCATACTCAGTGGTATACCTTAACTGACAAACGTATTCTTTCAATGGGAGCTGAACAGAAAACGTGTGGTATTGAAGATAGCTCCCACAGGAAAGCAGCTGCAAATGTGACACCGTGCTGGCTGCTAGACTGCAT
Source organism: Colius striatus (assembly GCF_028858725.1). Classification (NCBI taxonomy): domain Eukaryota; kingdom Metazoa; phylum Chordata; class Aves; order Coliiformes; family Coliidae; genus Colius; species Colius striatus. The sequence continues at coordinate 67,143 of NC_084780.1, forward strand.
GGGGACCTACTTACTACTGTAGCTGGGGTCTGCCTTCCTGCTTTCTTTTAGCTCCCATACTCAGTGGTATACTTTAACTGACAAATGTATTCTTTCAAAGGGAGCTGAACAGAAAAAGTGTGGTATTGAAGATAGCTCCCACAGGAAAGGATCTGCAAATGTGACACCATGCTGGCTGCTAGACTGCATGGGGACCTACTTAGTACTGTAGCTGGGGTCTGCCTTCCTGCTTTCTTGTAGCTCCCATACTCAGTGGTATACCTTAACTGACAAAATGTAGTTTTTTCAATGGGAGCTGAACAGAAAAAGTGTGGTATTGAAGATAGCTCCCACAGGAAAGCAGCTGCAAATGTGACACCGTGCTGGCTGCTAGACTGCATGGGGACCTACTTACTACTGTAGCTGGGGTCTGCCTTCCTGCTTTCTTGTAGCTCCCATACTCAGCGGTATACCTTAACTGACAAAATGTAGTTTTTTCAATGGGAGCTGAGAAGAAAAAGTGTGGTATTGAAGATAGCTCCCACAGGAAAGCAGCTGCAAATGTGACACCATGGTGGCTGATAGACTGCATGGGGACCTACTTACTAGTGTAGCTGGGGTCTGCCTTCCTGCTTTCTTGTAGCTCCCATACTCAGTGGTATACCTTAAGAGACAAATGTATTCTTTAAATGGGAACTGAGGAGAAAAAGTGTGGTATTGAAGATAGCTCCCACAGGAAAGCAGCTGCAAATGTGACACCGTGCTGGCTGCTAGACTGCATGGGGACCTACCAACTTACTACTGTAGCTGGGATCTATCTTCCTGCTTTCTTGTAGCTCCCATACTCAATTGTATACTTTAAGAGACAAAATGTAGTTTTTTCAATGGGAGCTGAACAGAAAAAGTGTGGTATTGAAGATAGCTCCAACAGGAAAGCAGCTGCAAATGTGACACCGTGCTGGCTGCTATACTGCATTGGGACCTACTTACTACTGTAGCTGGGGTCTGCCTTCCTGCTTTCTTGTAGCTCCCATACTCAGTGGTATACCTTAACTGACAAAATGTAGTTTTTTCAATGGGAGCTGAGAAGAAAAAGTGTGGTATTGAAGATACCTCCCACAGGAAAGCAGCTGCAAATGTGACACCGTGCTGGCTGCTAGACTGCATGGGGACCTACTTACTACTGTAGCTGGGGTCTGCCTTCCTGCTTTCTTGTAGCTCCCATACTCAGTTGTATACCTTAACTAACAAAATGTAGTTTTTTCAATGGGAGCTGAACAGAAAAAGTGTGGTATTGAAGATAGCTCCCACAGGAAAGCAGCTGCAAATGTGACACCGTGCTGACTGCTAGACTGCATGGGGACCTACTTACTACTGTAGCTGGGGTCTGCCTTCCTGCTTTCTTGTAGCTCCCATACTCAGTTGTATACCTTAACTGACAAAATGTAGTTTTTTCAATGGGAGCTGAACAGAAAAAGTGTGGTATTGAAGATAGCTCCCACAGGAAAGCAGCTGCAAATGTGACACCGTGCTGGCTGCTAGACTGCATGGGGACCTACTTACTACTGTAGCTGGGGTCTGCCTTCCTGCTTTCTTGTAGCTCCCATACTCAGTGGTATACCTTAACTGACAAATGTATTCTTTCAATGGGAGCTGAACAGAAAAAGTGTGGTATTGAAGATAGCTCACACAGGAAAGCAGCTGCAAATGTCACACCATGCTGGTTGCTAGACTGCATGGGGACCTACTTACTACTGTAGCTGGGGTCTGCCTTCCTGCTTTCTTGTAGCTCCCATACTCAGCGGTATACCTTAACTGACAAATGTATTCTTTCAATGGGAGCTGAACAGAAAAAGTGTGGTATTGAAGATAGCTCCCACAGGAAAGCAGCTGCAAATGTGACACCGTGCTGGCTGCTAGACTGCATGGGGACCTACTTACTACTGTAGCTGGGATCTATCTTCCTGCTTTCTTGTAGCTCCCATACTTAGTTGTATACCTTAAGAGTCAAAATGTAGTTTATTCAATTGGAGCTGAACAGAAAAAGTGTGGTATTGAAGATAGCTCCCACAGGAAAGCAGCTGCAAATGTGACACCGTGCTGGCTGCTAGACTGCATGGGGACCTACTTACTACTGTAGCTGGGGTCTTCCTTCCTGCTTTCTTGTAGCTCCCATACTCAGCGGTATACCTTAACTGACAAAACGTAGTTTTTTCAATGGGATCTGAGAAGAAAAAGTGTGGTATTAAAGATAGCTCCCACAGGAAAGCAGCTGCAAATGTGACACCGTTCTGGCTGATAGACTGCATGGGGACCTACTTACTACTGTAGCTGGGGTCTGCCTTCCTGCTTTCTTGTAGCTCCCGTACTCAGTGGTAGACCTTAAGTGACAAATGTATTTTTTCAATGGGAGCTGAACAGAAAAAGTGTGGTATTGAAGATAGCTCCCACAGGAAAGCAGCTGCAAATGTGACACCGTGCTGGCTGATAGACTGCATGGGGACCTACTTACTACTGTAGCTGGGATCTATCTTCCTGCTTTCTTGTAGCTCCCATACTCAGTGGTATACCTTAACTGACAGATGTATTCTTTCAATGGGAGCTGAACAGAAAAAGTGTGGTATTGAAGATAGCTCCCACAGGAAAGCAGCTGCAAATGTGACACCGTGCTGGCTGCTAGACTGCATGGGGACCTACTTACTACTGTAGCTGGGGTCTGCCTTCCTGCTTTCTTGTAGCTCCCATACTCAGAGGTATACCTTAACTGACAAAATGTAGTTTTTACAAAGGGAGCTGAGAAGAAAAAGTGTGGTATTGAAGATAGCTCCCACAGGAAAGCAGCTGCAAATGTGACACCGTGCTGGCTGCTAGACTGCATGGGGACCTACTTACTACTGTAGCTGGGGTCTGCCTTCCTGCTTTTTTGTAGCTCCCATACTCAGTGGTATACCTTAAGAGACAAATGTATTTTTTCAATGGGAGTTGAACAGAAAAAGTGTGGTATTGAAGATAGCTCCCACAGGAAAGTAGCTGCAAATGTGACACCGTGCTGGCTGCTAGACTGCATGGGGACCTACTTACTACTGTAGCTGGGATCTATCTTCCTGCTTTCTTGTAGCTCCCATACTCAGTTGTATACCTTAAGAGACAAAATGTAGTTTTTTTAATGGGAGCTGAACAGATAAAGTGTGATATTGAAGATAGCTCCCACAGGAAAGCAGCTGCAAATGTGACACCGTGCTGGCTGCTAGACTGCATGGGGACCTACTTCCTACTGTAGCTGGGGTCTGCCTTCCTGCTTTCTTGTAGCTCCCATACTCAGCGGTATACCTTAACTGACAAATGTATTCTTTCAATGGGAGCTGAACAGAAAAAGTGTGGTATTGAAGATAGCTCCCACAGGAAAGCAGCTGCAAATGTGACACCGTGTTGGCTGCTAGACTGCATGGGTACCTACTTACTACTGTAGCTGGGATCTATCTTCCTGCTTTCTTGTAGCTCCCATACTTAGTTGTATACCTTAAGAATCAAAATGTAGTTTATTCAATGGGAGCTGAACTGAAAAATTGTGGTATTGAAGATAGCTCCCACAGGAAAGCAGCTGCAAATGTGACACCGTGCTGGCTGCTAGACTGCATGGGGACCTACTTACTACTGTAGCTGGGGTCTATCTTCCTGCTTTCTTGTAGCTCCCATACTCAGTTGTATACCTTAAGAGACAAAATGTAGTTTTTTCAATGGGAGCTGAACAGAAAAAGTGTGGTATTGAAGATAGCTCCCACAGGAAAGCAGCTGCAAATGTGACACCGTGCTGGCTGCTAGACTGCATGGGGACCTACTTACTACTGTAGCTGGGGTCTGCCTTCCTGCTTTCTTGTAGCTCCCATACTCAGTGGTATACCTTAACTGACAAATGTATTCTTTCAATGGGAGCTGAACAGAAAAAGTGTGGTATTGAAGATAGCTCCCACAGGAAAGCAGCTGCAAATGTGACACCGTGCTGGCTGCTAGACTGCATGGGGACCTACTTACTACTGTAGCTGGGGTCTTCCTTCCTGCTTTCTTGTAGCTCCCATACTCAGTGGTATACCTTAACTGACAAATGTATTCTTTCAATGGGAGCTGAGAAGAAAAAGTGTGGTATTGAAGATAGCTCCCACAGGAAAGCAGCTGCACATGTCACACCGTGCTGGCTGCTAGACTGCATGGGGACCTACTTACTAATGTAGCTGGGGTCTGCCTTCCTGCTTTCTTGTAGCTCCCATACTCAGCGGTATACCTTAACTGACAAATGTATTCTTTCAATGGGAGCTGAACAGAAAAAGTGTGGTATTGAAGATAGCTCCCACAGGAAAGCAGCTGCAAATGTGACACCGTGCTGGCTGCTAGACTGCATGGGGACCTACTTACTACTGTAGCTGGGGTCTATCTTCCTGCTTTCTTGTAGCTCCCATACTCAGTGGTATACCTTAACTGACAAATGTATTCTTTCAATGGGAGCTGAGAAGAAAAACTGTGGTATTGAAGATAGCTCCCACAGGAAAGCAGCTGCACATGTGACACCGTGCTGGCTGCTAGACTGCATGGGGACCTACTTACTACTGTAGCTGGGATCTATCTTCCTGCTTTCTTGTAGCTCCCATACTCAGCGGTATACCTTAACTGACAAAATGTAGTTTTTACAAAGGGAGCTGAGAAGAAAAAGTGTGGTATTGAAGATAGCTCCCACAGGAAAGTAGCTGCAAATGTGACACCGTGCTGGCTGCTAGACTGCATGGGGACCTACTTACTACTGTAGCTGGGGTCTGCCTTCCTGCTTTCTTGTAGCTCCCATACTCAGTGGTATACCTTAACTGACAAACGTATTCTTTCAATGGGAGCTGAACAGAAAACGTGTGGTATTGAAGATAGCTCCCACAGGAAAGCAGCTGCAAATGTGACACCGTGCTGGCTGCTAGACTGCATGGGGACCTACTTACTACTGTAGCTGGGGTCTGCCTTCCTGCTTTCTTTTAGCTCCCATACTCAGCGGTATACTTTAACTGACAAATGTATTCTTTCAAAGGGAGCTGAACAGAAAAAGTGTGGTATTGAAGATAGCTCCCACAGGAAAGGATCTGCAAATGTGACACCATGCTGGCTGCTAGACTGCATGGGGACCTACTTACTACTGTAGCTGGGGTCTGCCTTCCTGCTTTCTTGTAGCTCCCATACTCAGTGGTATACCTTAACTGACAAAATGTAGTTTTTTCAATGGGAGCTGAACAGAAAAAGTGTGGTATTGAAGATAGCTCCCACAGGAAAGCAGCTGCAAATGTGACACCGTGCTGGCTGCTAGACTGCATGGGGACCTACTTACTACTGTAGCTGGGGTCTGCCTTCCTGCTTTCTTGTAGCTCCCATACTCAGCGGTATACCTTAACTGACAAAATGTAGTTTTTTCAATGGGAGCTGAGAAGAAAAAGTGTGGTATTGAAGATAGCTCCCACAGGAAAGCAGCTGCAAATGTGACACCATGCTGGCTGATAGACTGCATGGGGACCTACTTACTAGTGTAGCTGGGGTCTGCCTTCCTGCTTTCTTGTAGCTCCCATACTCAGTGGTATACCTTAAGAGACAAATGTATTCTTTAAATGGGAACTGAGGAGAAAAAGTGTGGTATTGAAGATAGCTCCCACAGGAAAGCAGCTGCAAATGTGACACCGTGCTGGCTGCTAGACTGCATGGGGACCTACCAACTTACTACTGTAGCTGGGATCTATCTTCCTGCTTTCTTGTAGCTCCCATACTCAATTGTATACTTTAAGAGACAAAATGTAGTTTTTTCAATGGGAGCTGAACAGAAAAAGTGTGGTATTGAAGATAGCTCCAACAGGAAAGCAGCTGCAAATGTGACACCGTGCTGGCTGCTAGACTGCATTGGGACCTACTTACTACTGTAGCTGGGGTCTGCCTTCCTGCTTTCTTGTAGCTCCCATACTCAGTGGTATACCTTAACTGACAAAATGTAGTTTTTTCAATGGGAGCTGAGAAGAAAAAGTGTGGTATTGAAGATACCTCCCACAGGAAAGCAGCTGCAAATGTGACACCGTGCTGGCTGCTAGACTGCATGGGGACCTACTTACTAATGTAGCTGGGATCTATCTTCCTGCTTTCTTGTAGCTCCCATACTCAGTTGTATACCTTAAGAGACAAAAGTAGTTTTTTCAATGGGAGCTGAACAGAAAAAGTGTGGTATTGAAGATAGCTCCCACAGGAAAGCAGCTGCAAATGTGACACCGTGCTGGCTGCTAGACTGCATGGGGACCTACTTACTACTGTAGCTGGGGTCTGCCTTCCTGCTTTCTTGTAGCTCCCATACTCAGTGTTATACCTTAACTGACAAAATGTAGTTTTTTCAATGGGAGCTGAGAAGAAAAACTGTGGTATTGAAGATAGCTCCCACAGGAAAGCAGCTGCACATGTGACACCGTGCTGGCTGCTAGACTGCATGGGGACCTACTTACTAATGTAGCTGGGATCTATCTTCCTGCTTTCTTGTAGCTCCCATACTCAGCGGTATACCTTAACTGACAAAATGTAGTTTTTACAAAGGGAGCTGAGAAGAAAAAGTGTGGTATTGAAGATAGCTCCCACAGGAAAGCAGCTGCAAATGTGACACCGTGCTGGCTGCTAGACTGCATGGGGACCTACTTACTACTGTAGCTGGGGTCTGCCTTCCTGCTTTCTTGTAGCTCCCGTACTCAGTGGTATACCTTAAGAGACAAAAGTATTTTTTCAACGGGAGCTGAACAGAAAAAGTGTGGTATTGAAGATAGCTCCCACAGGAAAGTAGCTGCAAATGTGACACCGTGCTGGCTGCTAGACTGCATGGGGACCTACTTACTACTGTAGCTGGGGTCTGCCTTCCTGCTTTCTTGTAGCTCCCATACTCAGTGGTATACCTTAACTGACAAACGTATTCTTTCAATGGGAGCTGAACAGAAAACGTGTGGTATTGAAGATAGCTCCCACAGGAAAGCAGCTGCAAATGTGACACCGTGCTGGCTGCTAGACTGCATGGGGACCTACTTACTACTGTAGCTGGGGTCTGCCTTCCTGCTTTCTTTTAGCTCCCATACTCAGCGGTATACTTTAACTGACAAATGTATTCTTTCAAAGGGAGCTGAACAGAAAAAGTGTGGTATTGAAGATAGCTCCCACAGGAAAGGATCTGCAAATGTGACACCATGCTGGCTGCTAGACTGCATGGGGACCTACTTACTACTGTAGCTGGGGTCTGCCTTCCTGCTTTCTTGTAGCTCCCATACTCAGTGGTATACCTTAACTGACAAAATGTAGTTTTTTCAATGGGAGCTGAACAGAAAAAGTATGGTATTGAAGATAGCTCCCACAGGAAAGCAGCTGCAAATGTGACACCGTGCTGGCTGATAGACTGCATGGGGACCTACTTCCTACTGTAGCTGGGGTCTGCCTTCCTGCTTTCTTGTAGCTCCCATACTCAGCGGTATACCTTAACTGACAAAACGTAGTTTTTTCAATGGGAGCTGAGAAGAAAAAGTGTGGTATTGAAGATAGCTCCCACAGGAAAGCAGCTGCAAATGTGACACCGTGCTGGCTGCTAGACTGCATGGGGACCTACTTACTACTGTAGCTGGGGTCTGCCTTCCTGCTTTCTTGTAGCTCCCGTACTCAGTGGTATACCTTAAGAGACAACAGTAGTGTTTCAATGGGAGCTGAACAGAAAAAGTGTGGTATTGAAGATAGCTCCCACAGGAAAGTAGCTGCAAATGTGACACCGTGCTGGCTGCTAGACTGCATGGGGACCTACTTACTACTGTAGCTGGGGTCTGCCTTCCTGCTTTTTTGTAGCTCCCATACTCAGTGGTATACCTTAACTGACAAACGTATTCTTTCAATGGGAGCTGAACAGAAAACGTGTGGTATTGAAGATAGCTCCCACAGGAAAGCAGCTGCAAATGTGACACCGTGCTGGCTGCTAGACTGCATGGGGACCTACTTACTACTGTAGCTGGGGTCTGCCTTCCTGCTTTCTTTTAGCTCCCATACTCAGCGGTATACTTTAACTGACAAATGTATTCTTTCAAAGGGAGCTGAACAGAAAAAGTGTGGTATTGAAGATAGCTCCCACAGGAAAGGATCTGCAAATGTGACACCATGCTGGCTGCTAGACTGCATGGGGACCTACTTACTACTGTAGCTGGGGTCTGCCTTCCTGCTTTCTTGTAGCTCCCATACTCAGTGGTATACCTTAACTGACAAAATGTAGTTTTTTCAATGGGAGCTGAACAGAAAAAGTATGGTATTGAAGATAGCTCCCACAGGAAAGCAGCTGCAAATGTGACACCGTGCTGGCTGCTAGACTGCATGGGGACCTACTTACTACTGTAGCTGGGGTCTGCCTTCCTGCTTTCTTGTAGCTCCCATACTCAGCGGTATACCTTAACTGACAAAACGTAGTTTTTTCAATGGGAGCTGAGAAGAAAAAGTGTGGTATTGAAGATAGCTCCCACAGGAAAGCAGCTGCAAATGTGACACCATGCTGGCTGATAGACTGCATGGGGACCTACTTACTAGTGTAGCTGGGGTCTGCCTTCCTGCTTTCTTGTAGCTCCCATACTCAGTGGTATACCTTAAGAGACAAATGTATTCTTTAAATGGGAACTGAGGAGAAAAAGTGTGGTATTGAAGATAGCTCCCACAGGAAAGCAGCTGCAAATGTGACACCGTGCTGGCTGCTAGACTGCATGGGGACCTACCAACTTACTACTGTAGCTGGGATCTATCTTCCTGCTTTCTTGTAGCTCCCATACTCAATTGTATACTTTAAGAGACAAAATGTAGTTTTTTCAATGGGAGCTGAACAGAAAAAGTGTGGTATTGAAGATAGCTCCAACAGGAAAGCAGCTGCAAATGTGACACCGTGCTGGCTGCTAGACTGCATTGGGACCTACTTACTACTGTAGCTGGGGTCTGCCTTCCTGCTTTCTTGTAGCTCCCATACTCAGTGGTATACCTTAACTGACAAAATGTAGTTTTTTCAATGGGAGCTGAGAAGAAAAAGTGTGGTATTGAAGATACCTCCCACAGGAAAGCAGCTGCAAATGTGACACCGTGCTGGCTGCTAGACTGCATGGGGACCTACTTACTAATGTAGCTGGGATCTATCTTCCTGCTTTCTTGTAGCTCCCATACTCAGTTGTATACCTTAAGAGACAAAAGTAGTTTTTTCAATGGGAGCTGAACAGAAAAAGTGTGGTATTGAAGATAGCTCCCACAGGAAAGCAGCTGCAAATGTGACACCGTGCTGGCTGCTAGACTGCATGGGGACCTACTTACTACTGTAGCTGGGGTCTGCCTTCCTGCTTTCTTGTAGCTCCCATACTCAGTGTTATACCTTAACTGACAAAATGTAGTTTTTTCAATGGGAGCTGAGAAGAAAAAGTGTGGTATTGAAGATACCTCCCACAGGAAAGCAGCTGCAAATGTGACACCCTGCTGGCTGCTAGACTGCATGGGGACCTACTTACTAATGTAGCTGGGATCTATCTTCCTGCTTTCTTGTAGCTCCCATACTCAGTTGTATACCTTAAGAGACAAATGTAGTTTTTTCAATGGGAGCTGAACAGAAAAAGTGTGGTATTGAAGATAGCTCCCACAGGAAAGCAGCTGCAAATGTGACACCGTGCTGGCTGCTAGACTGCATGGGGACCTACTTACTACTGTAGCTGGGGTCTGCCTTCCTGCTTTCTTGTAGCTCCCATACTCAGCGGTATACCTTAACTGACAAATGTATTCTTTCAATGGGAGCTGAGGAGAAAAACTGTGGTATTGAAGATAGCTCCCACAGGGAAGCAGCTGCAAATGTTGCACCGTGCTGGCTGATAGACTGCAAGGGGACCTACTTACTACTGTAGCTGGGATCTATCTTCCTGCTTTCTTGTAGCTCCCATACTCAGTTGTATACCTTAAGAGACAAAATGTAGTTTTTTCAATGAGAGCTGAACTGAAAAAGTGTGGTATTGAAGATAGCTCCCACAGGAAAGCAGCTGCAAATGTGACACCGTGCTGGCTGCTAGACTGCATGGGGACCTACTTACTACTGTAGCTGGGGTCTGCCTTCCTCCTTTCTTGTAACTCCCATACTCAGTGGTATACCTTAACAGACAAATGTATTCTTTCAATGGGAGCTGAACAGAAAAAGTGTGGTATTGAAGATAGCTCCCACAGGAAAGCAGCTGCAAACGTGACACCGTGCTGGCTGCTAGACTGCATGGGGACCTACTTACTACTGTAGCTGGGGTCTGCCTTCCTGCTTTCTTGTAGCTCCCATACTCAGTGGTATACCTTAAGAGACAAATGTATTCTTTAAATGGGAACTGAGGAGAAAAACTGTGGTATTGAAGATAGCTCCCACAGGAAAGCAGCTGCAAATGTGACACCGTGCTGGCTGATAGACTGCATGGGGACCTACTTACTACTGTAGCTGGGGTCTGCCTTCCTGCTTTCTTGTAGCTCCCATACTCAGTGGTATACCTTAACTGACAAAAGTATTCTTTCAATGGGAGCTGAACAGAAAAAGTGTGGTATTGAAGATAGCTCCCACAGGAAAGCAGCTGCAAATGTCACACCGTGCTGGCTGATAGACTGCATGGGGACCTACTTACTACTGTAGCTGGGGTCTGCCTTCTTGCTTTCTTGTAGCTCCCATACTCATTTGTATACCTTAAGAGACAAAATGTAGTTTTTTCAATGAGAGCTGAACTGAAAAAGTGTGGTATTGAAGATAGCTCCCACAGTAAAGCAGCTGCAAATGTGACACCGTGCTGGCTGCTAGACTGCATGGGGACCTACTTACTAATGTAGCTGGGATCTATCTTCCTGCTTTCTTGTAGCTCCCATACTCAGTTGTATACCTTAAGAGACAAAATGTAGTTTTTTCAATGGGAGCTGAACAGAAAAAGTGTGGTATTGAAGATAGCTCCCACAGGAAAGCAGCTGCAAATGTGACACCGTGCTGGCTGATAGACTGCATGGGGACCTACTTACTACTGTAGCTGGGGTCTGCCTTCCTGCTTTCTTGTAGCACCCATACTCAGTGGTATACCTTAAGAGACAAATGTATTCTTTAAATGGGAACTGAGGAGAAAAAGTGTGGTATTGAAGATAGCTCCCACAGGAAAGTAGCTGCAAATGTGACACCGTGCTGGGTGCTAGACTGCATGGGGACCTACTTACTACTGTAGCTGGGGTCTGCCTTCCTGCTTTCTTGTAGCTCCCATACTCAGCGGTATACCTTAACTGACAAAATGTAGTTTTTTCAATGGGAGCTGAGAAGAAAAAGTGTGGTATTGAAGATAGCTCCCACAGGAAAGCAGCTGCAAATGTGACACCGTGCTGGCTGCTAGACTGCATGGGGACCTACTTACTACTGTAGCTGGGATCTATCTTCCTGCTTTCTTGTAGCTCCCATACTCAGTTGTATACCTTAAGAGACAAAATGTAGTTTTTTCAATGGGTGCTGAAGAGAAAAAGTGTGGTATTGAAGATAGCTCCCACAGGAAAGCAGCTGCAAATGTGACACCGTGCTGGCTGCTAGACTGCATGGGGACCTACTTACTACTGTAGCTGGGGTCTGCCTTCCTGCTTTCTTGTAGCTCCCATACTCAGCGGTATACCTTAACTGACAAATGTATTCTTTCAATGGGAGCTGAGGAGAAAAACTGTGGTATTGAAGATAGCTCCCACAGGGAAGCAGCTGCAAATGTTGCACCGTGCTGGCTGATAGACTGCAAGGGGACCTACTTACTACTGTAGCTGGGATCTATCTTCCTGCTTTCTTGTAGCTCCCATACTCAGTTGTATACCTTAAGATACAAAATGTAGTTTTTTCAATGAGAGCTGAACTGAAAAAGTGTGGTATTGAAGATAGCTCCCACAGGAAAGCAGCTGCAAATGTGACACCGTGCTGGCTGCTAGACTGCATGGGGACCTACTTACTACTGTAGCTGGGGTCTGCCTTCCTGCTTTCTTGTAGCTCCCATACTCAGTGGTATACCTTAAGAGACAAATGTATTCTTTAAATGGGAACTGAGGAGAAAAACTGTGGTATTGAAGATAGCTCCCACAGGAAAGCAGCTGCAAATGTCACACCGTGCTGGCTGATAGACTGCATGGGGACCTACTTACTACTGTAGCTGGGGTCTGCCTTCCTGCTTTCTTGTAGCTCCCATACTCAGTGGTATACCTTAACTGACAAAAGTATTCTTTCAATGGGAGTTGAACAGAAAAAGTGTGGTATTGAAGATAGCTCCCACAGGAAAGCAGCTGCAAATGTGACACCGTGCTGGCTGATAGACTGCATGGGGACCTACTTACTACTGTAGCTGGGGTCTGCCTTCCTGCTTTCTTGTAGCTCCCGTACTGAGTGGTATACCTTAACCGACAAATGTATTCTTTCAATGGGAGCTGAACAGAAAAAAGTGTGGTATTGAAGATAGCTCCCACAGGAAAGCAGCTGCAAATGTCACACCGTGCTGGCTGCTAGACTGCATGGGGACCTACTTACTACTGTAGCTGGGGTCTGCCTTCCTGCTTTCTTGTAGCTCCCATACTCAGCGGTATACCTTAACTGACAAATGTATTCTTTCAATGGGAGCTGAGGAGAAAAACTGTGGTATTGAAGATAGCTCCCACAGGGAAGCAGCTGCAAATGTTGCACCGTGCTGGCTGATAGACTGCAAGGGGACCTACTTACTACTGTAGCTGGGATCTATCTTCCTGCTTTCTTGTAGCTCCCATACTCAGTTGTATACCTTAAGATACAAAATGTAGTTTTTTCAATGAGAGCTGAACTGAAAAAGTGTGGTATTGAAGATAGCTCCCACAGGAAAGCAGCTGCAAATGTGACACCGTGCTGGCTGCTAGACTGCATGGGGACCTACTTACTACTGTAGCTGGGGTCTGCCTTCCTGCTTTCTTGTAACTCCCATACTCAGTGGTATACCTTAACTGACAAAAGTATTCTTTCAATGGGAGCTGAACAGAAAAAGTGTGGTATTGAAGATAGCTCCCACAGGAAAGCAGCTGCAAATGTGACACCGTGCTGGCTGCTAGACTGCATGGGGACCTACTTACTACTGTAGCTGGGGTCTGCCTTCCTGCTTTCTTGTAGCTCCCATACTCAGTGGTATACCTTAAGAGACAAATGTATTCTTTAAATGGGAACTGAGGAGAAAAACTGTGGTATTGAAGATAGCTCCCACAGGAAAGCAGCTGCAAATGTCACACCGTGCTGGCTGATAGACTGCATGGGGACCTACTTACTACTGTAGCTGGGGTCTGCCTTCCTGCTTTCTTGTAGCTCCCATACTCAGTGGTATACCTTAACTGACAAAAGTATTCTTTCAATGGGAGTTGAACAGAAAAAGTGTGGTATTGAAGATAGCTCCCACAGGAAAGCAGCTGCAAATGTGACACCGTGCTGGCTGCTAGACTGCATGGGGACCTACTTACTACTGTAGCTGGGGTCTGCCTTCCTGCTTTCTTGTAGCTCCCGTACTGAGTGGTATACCTTAACCGACAAATGTATTCTTTCAATGGGAGCTGAACAGAAAAAAGTGTGGTATTGAAGATAGCTCCCACAGGAAAGCAGCTGCAAATGTCACACCGTGCTGGCTGCTAGACTGCATGGGGACCTACTTACTACTGTAGCTGGGGTCTGCCTTCCTGCTTTCTTGTAGCTCCCATACTCAGTGGTATACCTTAACTGACAAATGTATTCTTTCAATGGGAGCTGAGGAGAAAAACTGTGGTATTGAAGATAGCTCCCACAGGGAAGCAGCTGCAAATGTGACACCGTGCTGGCTGCTAGACTGCATGGGGACCTACTTACTACTGTAGCTGGGGTCTGCCTTCCTGCTTTCTTGTAGCTCCCATACTCAGTGGTATACCTTAACTGACAAAATGTAGTTTTTTCAATGAGAGCTGAACTGAAAAAGTGTGGTATTGAAGATAGCTCTCACAGGAAAGCAGCTGCAAATGTGACACCGTGCTGGCTGCTAGACTGCATGGAGACCTACTTACTAATGTAGCTGGGATCTATCTTCCTGCTTTCTTGTAGCTCCCATACTCAGTTGTATACCTTAACAGACAAAATGTAGTTTTTTCAATGGGAGCTGAACAGAAAAAGTGTGGTATTGAAGATAGCTCCCACAGGAAAGCAGCTGCAAATCTGACACCGTGCTGGCTGATAGACTGCATGGGGACCTACTTACTACTGTAGCTGGGGTCTATCTTCCTGCTTTCTTGTAGCTCCCATACTCAGTGGTATACCTTAACTGACAAATGTATTCTGTCAATGGGAACTGAGGAGAAAAAGTGTGCTATTGAAGATAGCTCCCACAGGAAAGCAGCTGCAAATGTGACACCGTGCTGGCTGCAAGACTGCACGGGGACCTACTTACTACTGTAGCTGGGGTCTGCCTTCCTGCTTTCTTGTAGCTCCCGTACTCAGTGGTATACCTTAAGAGACAAATGTATTCTTTCAATGGGAGCTGAACAGAAAAAAGTGTGGTATTGAAGATAGCTCCCACAGGAAAGCAGCTGCAAATGTGACACCGTGCTGGCTGATAGACTGCATGGGGACCTACTTACTACTGTAGCTGGGATCTATCTTCCTGCTTTCTTGTAGCTCCCATACTCAGTTGTATACCTTAAGAGACAAAATATAGTTTTTTCAATGAGAGCTGAACTGAAAAAGTGTGGTATTGAAGATAACTCTCACAGGAAAGCAGCTGCAAATGTGACACCGTGCTGGCTGATAGACTGCATGGGGACCTACTTACTACTGTAGCTGGGATCTATCTTCCTGCTTTCTTGTAGCTCCCATACTCAGTTGTATACCTTAAGAGACAAAATGTAGTTTTTTCAATGGGAGCTGAACAGAAAAAGTGTGGTATTGAAGATAGCTCTCATAGGAAAGCAGCTGCAAATGTGACACCGTGCTGGCTGCTAGACTGCATGGGGACCTACTTACTACTGTAGCTGGGATCTATCTTCCTGCTTTCTTGTAGCTCCCATACTCAGTGGTATGCCTTAAGAGACAAATGTATTCTTTAAATGGGAACTGAGGAGAAAAAGTGTGGTATTGAAGATAGCTCCCACAGGAAAGCAGCTGCAAATGTGACACCGTGCTGGCTGATAGACTGCATGGGGACCTACTTACTACTATAGCTGGGGTCTGCCTTCCTGCTTTCTTGTAGCTCCCATACTCAGTGGTATACCTTAACTGACAAAATGTAGTTTTTTCAATGGGAGCTGAACAGAAAAACGTGTGGTATTGAAGATAGCTCCCACAGGAAAGCAGCTGCAAATGTGACACCGTGCTGCCTGCTAGACTGCATGGGGACCTACTTACTACTGTAGCTGGGGTCTGCCTTCCTGCTTTCTTGTAGCTCCCGTACTCAGTGGTATACCTTAAGAGACAAATGTATTTTTTCAATGGGAGCTGAACAGAAAACGTGTGGTATTGAAGATAGCTCCCCCAGGAAAGCAGCTGCAAATGTGACACCGTGCTGGCTGCTAGACTGCATGGGGACCTACTTACTACTGTAGCTGGGGTCTGCCTTCCTGCTTTCTTGTAGCTCCCATACTCAGCGGTATACCTTAACTGACAAATGTATTCTTTCAATGGGAGCTGAACAGAAAAAGTGTGGTATTGAAGATAGCTCCCACAGGAAAGCAGCTGCAAATGTGACACCGTGCTGGCTGATAGAGTGCATGGGGACCTACTTACTACTGTAGCTGGGATCTATCTTCCTGCTTTCTTGTAGCTCCCATACTCAGCGGTATACCTTAACTGTCAAATGTATTCTTTAAATGGGAACTGAGGAGAAAAAGTGTGGTATTGAAGATAGCTCCCACAGGAAAGCAGCTGCAAATGTGACACCGTGCTGGCTGATAGACTGCATGGGGACCTACTTACTACTGTAGCTGGGGTCTGCCTTCCTGCTTTCTTGTAGCTCCCGTACTCAGTGGTATACCTTAAGAGACAAATGTATTTTTTCAACGGGAGCTGAACAGAAAAAGTGTGGTATTGAAGATAGCTCCCACAGGAAAGCAGCTGCAAATGTCACACCGTGCTGGCTGCTAGACTGCATGGGGACCTACTTACTACTGTAGCTGGGATCTATCTTCCTGCTTTCTTGTAGCTCCCATACTCAGTGGTATGCCTTAAGAGACAAATGTATTCTTTAAATGGGAACTGAAGAGAAAAAGTGTGGTATTGAAGATAGCTCCCACAGGAAAGCAGCTGCAAATGTGACACCATGCTGGCTGATAGACTGCATGGGGACCTACTTACTACTGTAGCTGGGGTCTGCCTTCCTGCTTTCTTGTAGCTCCCATACTCAGCGGTATACCTTAACTGACAAAATGTAGTTTTTTCAATGGGAGCTGAACAGAAAAACGTGTGGTATTGAAGATAGCTCCCACAGGAAAGCAGCTGCAAATGTGACACCGTGCTGGCTAATAGACTGCATGGGGACCTACTTACTACTGTAGCTGGGGTCTGCCTTCCTGCTTTCTTGTAGCTCCCATACTCAGTGGTATACCTTAACTGACAAATGTATTCTTTCAATGGGAGCTGAACAGAAAAAGTGTGGTATTGAAGATAGCTCCCACAGGAAAGCAGCTGCAAATGTCACACCGTGCTGGCTGATAGACTGCATGGGGACCTACTTACTACTGTAGCTGGGATCTATCTTCCTGCTTTCTTGTAGCTCCCATACTCAGCGGTATACCTTAACTGACAAATGTATTCTTTCAATGGGAGCTGAACAGAAAAAGTGTGGTATTGAAGATAGCTCCCACAGGAAAGCAGCTGCAAATGTGACACCGTGCTGGCTGCTAGACTGCATGGGGACCTACTTACTACTGTAGCTGGGGTCTGCCTTCCTGCTTTCTTGTAGCTCCCATACTCAGCGGTATACCTTAACTGACAAAATGTAGTTTTTACAATGGGAGCTGAACAGAAAAAGTGTGGTATTGAAGATAGCTCCCACAGGAAAGCAGCTGCAAATGTGACACCGTGCTGGCTGCTAGACTGCATGGGGACCTACTTACTACTGTAGCTGGGATCTATCTTCCTGCTTTCTTGTAGCTCCCGTACTCAGTTGTATACCTTAAGAGACAAATGTATTTTTTCAATGGGAGCTGAACAGAAAAAGTGTGGTATTGAAGATAGCTCCCACAGGAAAGCAGCTGCAAATGTGACACCGTGCTGGCTGCTAGACTGCATGGGGACCTACTTACTACTGTAGCTGGGGTCTGCCTTCCTGCTTTCTTGTAGCTCCCATACTCAGCGGTATACCTTAACTGACAAAATGTAGGTTTTTCAATGGGAGCTGAGAAGAAAAAGTGTGGTATTGAAGATAGCTCCCACAGGAAAGCAGCTGCAAATGTGACACCGTGCTGGCTGCTAGACTGCATGGGGACCTACTTACTACTGTAGCTGGGATCTATCTTCCTGCTTTCTTGTAGCTCCCATACTCAGTGGTATGCCTTAAGAGACAAATGTATTCTTTAAATGGGAACTGAGGAGAAAAACTGTGGTATTGAAGATAGCTCCCACAGGAAAGCAGCTGCAAATGTGACACCGTGCTCGCTGCTAGACTGCATGGGGACCTACTTACTACTGTAGCTGGGGTCTGCCTTCCTGCTTTCTTGTAGCTCCCATACTCAGCGGTATACCTTAACTGACAAAATGTAGTTTTTTCAATGGGAGCTGAACAGAAAAAGTGTGGTATTGAAGATAGCTCCCACAGGAAAGCAGCTGCAAATGTGACACCGTGCTGGCTGATAAACTCCATGGGGACCTACTTACTACTGTAGCTGGGGTCTGCCTTCCTGCTTTCTTGTAGCTCTCATACTCAGTGGTATACCTTAACTGACAAACGTATTCTTTCAATGGGAGCTGAGCAGAAAACGTGTGGTATTGAAGATAGCTCCCACAGGAAAGCAGCTCCAATGTTACACCGTGCTGGCTGCTAGACTGCATGGGGACCTACTTACTACTGTAGCTGGGGTCTGCCTTCCTGCTTTCTTGTAGCTCCCATACTCAGCGGTATACCTTAACTGACAAAATGTAGTTTTTACAATGGGAGCTGAGAAGAAAAAGTGTGGTATTGAAGATAGCTCCCACAGGAAAGCAGCTGCAAATGTGACTCCGTGCTGGCTGATAGACTGCATGGGGACCTACTTACTACTGTAGCTGGGATCTATCTTCCTGCTTTCTTGTAGCTCCCATACTCAGTTGTATACCTTAAGAGACAAAATGTAGTTTTTTCAATGGGAGCTGAGAAGAAAAAGTGTGGTATTGAAGATAGCTCCCACAGGAAAGCAGCTGCAAATGTTACACCGTGCTGGCTGCTAGACTGCATGGGGACCTACTTACTACTGTAGCTGGGGTCTGCCTTCCTGCTTTCTTGTAGCTTCCGTACTCAGTGGTATACCTTAAGAGACAAAGGTATTTTTTCAATGGGAGCTGAACAGAAAAAGTGTGGTATTGAAGATAGCTCCCACAGGAAAGCAGCTGCAAATGTGACACCATGCTGGCTGATAGACTGCATGGGGACCTACTTACTACTGTAGCTGGGATGTATCTTCCTGCTTTCTTGTAGCTCCCATACTCAGTAGTATACCTTAAGAGACAAAATGTAGTTTTTTCAATGGGAGCTGAACAGAAAAAGTGTGATATTGAAGATAGCTCCCACAGGAAAGCAGCTGCAAATGTGACACCGTGCTGGCTGATAGACTGCATGGGGACCTACTTACTACTGTAGCTGGGGTCTGCCTTCCTGCTTTCTTGTAGCTCCCGTACTCAGTGGTATACCTTAAGAGACAAATGTATTTTTTTCAATGGGAGCTGAACAGAAAAAGTGTGGTATTGAAGATAGCTCCCACTGGAAAGCAGCTTCAAATGTGACACCGTGCTGGCTGCTAGACTGCATGGGGACCTACTTACTACTGTAGCTGGGGTCTGCCTTCCTGCTTTCTTGTAGCTCCCATACTCAGCGGTATACCTTAACTGACAAATGTATTCTTTCAATGGGAGCTGAACAGAAAAAGTGTGGTATTGAAGATAGCTCACACAGTAAAGCAGCTCCAAATGTGACACCGTGCTGGCTCATAGACTGCATGGGGACCTACTTACTACTGTAGCTGGGGTCTGCCTTCCTGCTTTCTTGTAGCTCCCATACTCAGTGGTATGCCTTAAGAGACAAATGTATTCTTTAAATGGGAACTGAGGAGAAAAAGTGTGGTATTGAAGATAGCTCCCACAGGAAAGCAGCTGCAAATGTGACACCGTGCTGGCTGATAGACTGCATGGGGACCTACTTACCTTAACTGACAAAATGTAGTTTTTTCAATGGGAGCTGAACATAAAAAGAGTGGTATTGAAGATAGCTCCCACAGGAAAGCAGCTGCAAATGTGACACCGTGCTGGCTGCTAGACTGCATGGGGACCTACTTACTACTGTAGCTGGGATCTATCTTCCTGCTTTCTTGTAGCTCCCATACTCAGTTGTATACCTTAAGACACAAAATGTAGTTTTTTCAATGGGCGCTGAACAGAAAAAGTGTGGTATTGAAGATAGCTCCCACAGGAAAGCAGCTGCAAATGTGACACCGTGCTGGCTGCTAGACTGCATGGGGACCTACTTACTACTGTAGCTGGGATCTATCTTCCTGCTTTCTTGTAGCTCCCATACTCAGTTGTATACCTTAAGAGACAAAATGTAGTTTTTTCAATGGGAGCTGAGAAGAAAAAGTGTGGTATTGAAGATAGCTCCCACAGGAAAGCAGCTGCAAATGTTACACCGTGCTGGCTGCTAGACTGCATGGGGACCTACTTACTACTGTAGCTGGGATCTATCTTCCTGCTTTCTTGTAGCTCCCATACTCAGTTGTATACCTTAAGACACAAAATGTAGTTTTTTCAATGGGAGCTGAACACAAAAAGTGTGATATTGAAGATAGCTCCCACAGGAAAGCAGCTGCAAATGTGACACCGTGCTGGCTGCTAGACTGCATGGGGACCTACTTACTACTGTAGCTGGGGTCTGCCTTCCTGCTTTCTTGTAGCTCCCGTACTCAGTGGTATACCTTAACTGACAAATGTATTCTTTCAATGGGAGCTGAGAAGAAAAAGTGCGGTATTGAAGATAGCGCCCACAGGAAAGCAGCTGCAAATGTGACACCGTGCTGGCTGCTAGACTGCATGGGGACCTACTTACTACTGTAGCTGGGATCTATCTTCCTGCTTTCTTGTAGCTCCCATACTCAGTGGTATACCTTAACTGACAAAATGTAGTTTTTTCAATAGGAGCTGAACAGAAAAAGTGTGGTATTGAAGATAGCTCCCACAGGAAAGCAGCTGCAAATGTGACACCGTGCTGGCTGCTAGACTGCATGGGGACCTACTTACTACTGTAGCTGGGGTCTGCCTTCCTGCTTTCTTGTAGTTCCCATACTCAGCGGTATACCTTAACTGACAAATGTATTCTTTCAATGGGAGCTGAACAGAAAAAGTGTGGTATTGAAGATAGCTCCCACAGGAAAGCAGCTGCAAATGTGACACCGTGCTGGCTGCTAGACTGCATGGGGACCTACTTACTACTGTAGCTGGAGTCTGCCTTCCTGCTTTCTTGTAGCTCCCATACTCAGTGGTATGCCTTAAGAGACAAATGTATTCTTTAAATGGGAACTGAAGAGAAAAAGTGTGGTATTGAAGATAGCTCCCACAGGAAAGCAGCTGCAAATGTGACACCATGCTGGCTGCTAGACTGCATGGGGACCTACTTACTACTGTAGCTGGGGTCTGCCTTCCTGCTTTCTTGTAGCTCCCATACTCAGCGGTATACCTTAACTGACAAAATGTAGTTTTTTCAATGGGAGCTGAACAGAAAAACGTGTGGTATTGAAGATAGCTCCCACAGGAAAGCAGCTGCAAATGTGACACCGTGCTGGCTAATAGACTGCATGGGGACCTACTTACTACTGTAGCTGGGGTCTGCCTTCCTGCTTTCTTGTAGCTCCCATACTCAGTGGTATACCTTAACTGACAAATGTATTCTTTCAATGGGAGCTGAACAGAAAAAGTGTGGTATTGAAGATAGCTCCCACAGGAAAGCAGCTGCAAATGTGACACCATGCTGGCTGCTAGACTGCATGGGGACCTACTTACTACTGTAGCTGGGGTCTGCCTTCCTGCTTTCTTGTAGCTCCCATACTCAGCGGTATACCTTAACTGACAAAATGTAGTTTTTTCAATGGGAGCTGAACAGAAAAACGTGTGGTATTGAAGATAGCTCCCACAGGAAAGCAGCTGCAAATGTGACACCGTGCTGGCTAATAGACTGCATGGGGACCTACTTACTACTGTAGCTGGGGTCTGCCTTCCTGCTTTCTTGTAGCTCCCATACTCAGTGGTATACCTTAACTGACAAATGTATTCTTTCAATGGGAGCTGAACAGAAAAAGTGTGGTATTGAAGATAGCTCCCACAGGAAAGCAGCTGCAAATGTGACACCGTGCTGGCTGCTAGACTGCATGGGGACCTACTTACTACTGTAGCTGGGGTCTGCCTTCCTGCTTTCTTGTAGCTCCCATACTCAGCGGTATACCTTAACTGACAAAATGTAGTTTTTACAATGGGAGCTGAACAGAAAAAGTGTGGTATTGAAGATAGCTCCCACAGGAAAGCAGCTGCAAATGTGACACCGTGCTGGCTGCTAGACTGCATGGGGACCTACTTACTACTGTAGCTGGGATCTATCTTCCTGCTTTCTTGTAGCTCCCATACTCAGTTGTATACCTTAAGAGACAAAATGTAGTTTTTTCAATGGGAGCTGAGCAGAAAAAGTGTGATATTGAAGATAGCTCCCACAGGAAAGCAGCTGCAAATGTGACACCGTGCTGGCTGATAGACTGCATGGGGACCTACTTACTACTGTAGCTGGGGTCTGCCTTCCTGCTTTCTTGTAGCTCCCGTACTCAGTGGTATACCTTAAGAGACAAATGTATTTTTTCAATGGGAGCTGAACAGAAAAAGTGTGGTATTGAAGATAGCTCCCACAGGAAAGCAGCTGCAAATGTGACACCGTGCTGGCTGATAGACTGCATGGGGACCTACTTACTACTGTAGCTGGGGTCTGCCTTCCTGCTTTCTTGTAGCTCCCATACTCAGCGGTATACCTTAACTGACAAATGTATTCTTTCAATGGGAGCTGAGAAGAAAAAGTGTGGTATTGAAGATAGCTGCCACAGGAAAGCAGCTGCAAATGTGACACCGTGCTGGCTGCTAGACTGCATGGGGACCTACTTACTACTGTAGCTGGGGTCTGCCTTCCTGCTTTCTTGTAGCTCCCATACTCAGCGGTATACCTTAACTGACAAAATGTAGTTTTTTCAATGGGAGCTGAACAGAAAAAGTGTGGTATTGAAGATAGCTCCCACAGGAAAGCAGCTGCAAATGTGACACCGTGCTGGCTGCTAGACTGCATGGGGACCTACTTACTACTGTAGCTGGGATCTATCTTCCTGCTTTCTTGTAGCTCCCGTACTCAGTTGTATACGTTAAGAGACAAATGTATTTTTTCAATGGGAGCTGAACAGAAAAAGTGTGGTATTGAAGATAGCTCCCACAGGAAAGCAGCTGCAAATGTCACACCGTGCTGGCTGATAGAATGCATGGGGACCTACTTACTACTGTAGCTGGGGTCTGCCTTCCTGCTTTCTTGTAGCTGCCATACTCAGCGGTATACCTTAACTGACAAAATGTAGTTTTTTCAATGGGAGCTGAGAAGAAAAAGTGTGGTATTGAAGATAGCTCCCAGAGGAAAGCAGCTGCAAATGTGACACCGTGCTGGCTGCTAGACTGCATGGGGACCTACTTACTACTGTAGCTGGGGTCTGCCTTCCTGCT
The DNA here is from genome assembly GCF_028858725.1 of Colius striatus. NCBI lineage: Eukaryota > Metazoa > Chordata > Aves > Coliiformes > Coliidae > Colius > Colius striatus. The sequence goes on from NC_084780.1 coordinate 90,130, forward strand.
TTCTTGTAGCTCCCATACTCAGCGGTATACCTTAACTGACAAAATGTAGGTTTTTCAATGGGAGCTGAGAAGAAAAAGTGTGGTATTGAAGATAGCTCCCACAGGAAAGCAGCTGCAAATGTGACACCCTGCTGGCTGCTAGACTGCATGGGGACCTACTTACTACTGTAGCTGGGATCTATCTTCCTGCTTTCTTGTAGCTCCCATACTCAGTGGTATGCCTTAAGAGACAAATGTATTCTTTAAATGGGAACTGAGGAGAAAAACTGTGGTATTGAAGATAGCTCCCACAGGAAAGCAGCTGCAAATGTGACACCGTGCTGGCTGATAGACTGCATGGGGACCTACTTACTACTGTAGCTGGGGTCTGCCTTCCTGCTTTCTTGTAGCTCCCATACTCAGCGGTATACCTTCACTGACAAAATGTAGTTTTTTCAATGGGAGCTGAACAGAAAAACGTGTGGTATTGAAGATAGCTCCCACAGGAAAGCAGCTGCAAATGTGACACTGTGCTGGCTGCTAGACTGCATGGGGACCTACTTACTACTGTAGCTGGGTCTGCCTTCCTGCTTTCTTGTAGCTCCCATACTCAGCGGTATACCTTAACTGACAAATGTATTCTTTCAATGGGAGCTGAGAAGAAAAAGTGTGGTATTGAAGATAGCTCCCACAGGAAAGCAGCTGCAAATGTGACACCTTGCTGGCTGCTAGACTGCATGGGGACCTACTTACTACTGTAGCTGGGGTCTGCCTTCCTGCTTTCTTGTAGCTCTCATACTCAGTGGTATACCTTAACTGACAAACGTATTCTTTCAATGGGAGCTGAACAGAAAACGTGTAATATTGAAGATAGCTCCCACAGGAAAGCAGCTGCAAATGTGACACCGTGCTGGCTGCTAGACTGCATGGGGACCTACTTACTACTGTAGCTGGGGTCTGCCTTCCTGCTTTCTTGTAGCTCCCATACTCAGTGGTATACCTTAACTGACAAAATGTAGTTTTTTCAATGGGAGCTGAACAGAAAAAGTGTGGTATTGAAGATAGCTCCCACAGGAAAGCAGCTGCAAATGTGACACCGTGCTGGCTGATAAACTGCATGGGGACCTACTTACTACTGTAGCTGGGGTCTGCCTTCCTGCTTTCTTGTAGCTCCCATACTCAGTGGTATACCTTAACTGACAAACGTATTCTTTCAATGGGAGCTGAACAGAAAACGTGTGGTATTGAAGATAGCTCCCACAGGAAAGCAGCTGCAAATGTGACACCGTGCTGGCTGCTAGACTGCATGGGGACCTACTTACTACTGTAGCTGGGGTCTGCCTTCCTGCTTTCTTGTAGCTCCCATACTCAGCGGTATACCTTAACTGACAAAATGTAGTTTTTACAATGGGAGCTGAGAAGAAAAAGTGTGGTATTGAAGATAGCTCCCACAGGAAAGCAGCTGCAAATGTTACACCGTGCTGGCTGCTAGACTGCATGGGGACCTACTTACTACTGTAGCTGGGGTCTGCCTTCCTGCTTTCTTGTAGCTTCCGTACTCAGTTGTATACCTTAAGAGACAAAGGTATTTTTTCAATGGGAGCTGAACAGAAAAAGTGTGGTATTGAAGATAGCTCCCACAGGAAAGCAGCTGCAAATGTGACACCATGCTGGCTGATAGACTGCATGGGGACCTACTTACTACTGTAGCTGGGATGTATCTTCCTGCTTTCTTGTAGCTCCCATACTCAGTAGTATACCTTAAGAGACAAAATGTAGTTTTTTCAATGGGAGCTGAGAAGAAAAAGTGTGATATTGAAGATAGCTCCCACAGGAAAGCAGCTGCAAATGTGACACCGTGCTGGCTGATAGACTGCATGGGGACCTACTTACTACTGTAGCTGGGGTCTGCCTTCCTGCTTTCTTGTAGCTCCCGTACTCAGTGGTATACCTTAAGAGACAAATGTATTTTTTTCAATGGGAGCTGAACAGAAAAAGTGTGGTATTGAAGATAGCTCCCACTGGAAAGCAGCTGCAAATGTGACACCGTGCTGGCTGCTAGACTGCATGGGGACCTACTTACTACTGTAGCTGGGGTCTGCCTTCCTGCTTTCTTGTAGCTCCCATACTCAGCGGTATACCTTAACTGACAAATGTATTCTTTCAATGGGAGCTGAACAGAAAAAGTGTGGTATTGAAGATAGCTCACACAGTAAAGCAGCTCCAAATGTGACACCGTGCTGGCTCATAGACTGCATGGGGACCTACTTACTACTGTAGCTGGGGTCTGCCTTCCTGCTTTCTTGTAGCTCCCATACTCAGTGGTATGCCTTAAGAGACAAATGTATTCTTTAAATGGGAACTGAGGAGAAAAAGTGTGGTATTGAAGATAGCTCCCACAGGAAAGCAGCTGCAAATGTGACACCGTGCTGGCTGATAGACTGCATGGGGACCTACTTACCTTAACTGACAAAATGTAGTTTTTTCAATGGGAGCTGAACATAAAAAGAGTGGTATTGAAGATAGCTCCCACAGGAAAGCAGCTGCAAATGTGACACCGTGCTGGCTGCTAGACTGCATGGGGACCTACTTACTACTGTAGCTGGGATCTATCTTCCTGCTTTCTTGTAGCTCCCATACTCAGTTGTATACCTTAAGACACAAAATGTAGTTTTTTCAATGGGAGCTGAACACAAAAAGTGTGATATTGAAGATAGCTCCCACAGGAAAGCAGCTGCAAATGTGACACCGTGCTGGCTGCTAGACTGCATGGGGACCTACTTACTACTGTAGCTGGGGTCTGCCTTCCTGCTTTCTTGTAGCTCCCGTACTCAGTGGTATACCTTAACTGACAAATGTATTCTTTCAATGGGAGCTGAGAAGAAAAAGTGCGGTATTGAAGATAGCGCCCACAGGAAAGCAGCTGCAAATGTGACACCGTGCTGGCTGCTAGACTGCAAGGGGACCTACTTACTACTGTAGCTGGGATCTATCTTCCTGCTTTCTTATAGCTCCCATACTCAGTGGTATACCGTAACTGACAAAATGTAGTTTTTTCAATAGGAGCTGAACAGAAAAAGTGTGGTATTGAAGATAGCTCCCACAGGAAAGCAGCTGCAAATGTGACACCGTGCTGGCTGATAGACTGCATGGGGACCTACTTACTACTGTAGCTGGGGTCTGCCTTCCTGCTTTCTTGTAGTTCCCATACTCAGCGGTATACCTTAACTGACAAATGTATTCTTTCAATGGGAGCTGAACAGAAAAAGTGTGGTATTGAAGATAGCTCCCACAGGAAAGCAGCTGCAAATGTGACACCGTGCTGGCTGCTAGACTGCATGGGGACCTACTTACTACTGTAGCTGGAGTCTGCCTTCCTGCTTTCTTGTAGCTCCCATACTCAGTGGTATACCTTAACTGACAAATGTATTCTTTCAATGGGAGCTGAACAGAAAAAGTGTGGTATTGAAGATAGCTCCCACAGGAAAGCAGCTGCAAATGTCACACCGTGCTGGCTGATAGACTGCATGGGGACCTACTTACTACTGTAGCTGGGGTCTGCCTTCCTGCTTTCTTGTAGCTCCCATACTCAGCGGTATACCTTAACTGACAAAATGTAGTTTTTTCAATGGGAGCTGAGAAGAAAAAGTGTGGTATTGAAGATAGCTCCCATAGGAAAGCAGCTGCAAATGTGACACCATGCTGGCTGATAGACTGCATGGGGACCTACTTACTACTGTAGCTGGGGTCTGCCTTCCTGCTTTCTTGTAGCTCTCATACTCAGTGGTATACCTTAACTGACAAACGTATTCTTTCAATGGGAGCTGAACAGAAAAAGTGTGATATTGAAGATAGCTCCCACAGGAAAGCAGCTGCAAATGTGACACCGTGCTGGCTGCTAGACTGCATGGGGACCTACTTACTACTGTAGCTGGGGTCTGCCTTCCTGCTTTCTTGTAGCTCCCGTACTCAGTGTTATACCTTAAGAGTCAAATGTATTTTTTTCAATGGGAGCTGAACTGAAAAAGTGTGGTATTGAAGATAGCTCCCACAGGAAAGCAGCTGCAAATGTGACACCGTGCTGGCTGCTAGACTGCATGGGGACCTACTTACTACTGTAGCTGGGGTCTGCCTTCCTGCTTTCTTGTAGCTCCCATACTCAGCGGTATACCTTAACTGACAAATGTATTCTTTCAATGGGAGCTGAGGAGAAAAAGTGTGGTATTGAAGATAGCTCCCACAGGAAAGCAGCTCAAAATGTGACACCGTGCTGGCTCATAGACTGCATGGGGACCTACTTACTACTGTAGCTGGGATCTCTCTTCCTGCTTTCTTGTAGCTCCCATACTCAGTTGTATACCTTAAGAGACAAAATGTAGTTTTTTCAATGAGAGCTGAACAGAAAAAGTGTGGTATTGAAGATAGCTCCCACAGGAAAGCAGCTGCAAATGTGACACCGTGCTGGCTGCTAGACTGCATGGGGACCTACTTACTACTGTAGCTGGGGTCTGCCTTCCTGCTTTCTTGTAGCTCCCGTACTCAGTGGTATACCTTAACCGACAAATGTATTCTTTCAATGGGAGCTGAACAGAAAAAATTGTGGTATTGAAGATAGCTCCCACAGGAAAGCAGCTGCAAATGTCACACCGTGCTGGCTGCTAGACTGCATGGGGACCTACTTACTACTGTAGCTGGGGTCTGCCTTCCTGCTTTCTTGTAGCTCCCATACTCAGCGGTATACCTTAACTGACAAATGTATTCTTTCAAAGGGAGCTGAGGAGAAAAACTGTGGTATTGAAGATAGCTCCCACAGGGAAGCAGCTGCAAATGTGACACCGTGCTGGCTGCTAGACTGCATGGGGACCTACTTACTACTGTAGCTGGGGTCTGCCTTCCTGCTTTCTTGTAGCTCCCATACTCAGTTGTATACCTTAAGAGACAAAATGTAGTTTTTTCAATGAGAGCTGAACTGAAAAAGTGTGGTATTGAAGATAGCTCTCACAGGAAAGCAGCTGCAAATGTGACACCGTGCTGGCTGCTAGACTGCATGGAGACCTACTTACTAATGTAGCTGGGATCTATCTTCCTGCTTTCTTGTAGCTCCCATACTCAGTTGTATACCTTAACAGACAAAATGTAGTTTTTTCAATGGGAGCTGAACAGAAAAAGTGTGGTATTGAAGATAGCTCCCACAGGAAAGCAGCTGCAAATGTGACACCGTGCTGGCTGATAGACTGCATGGGGACCTACTTACTACTGTAGCTGGGGTCTATCTTCCTGCTTTCTTGTAGCTCCCATACTCAGTGGTATACCTTAACTGACAAATGTATTCTGTCAATGGGAACTGAGGAGAAAAAGTGTGCTATTGAAGATAGCTCCCACAGGAAAGCAGCTGCAAATGTGACACCGTGCTGGCTGCAAGACTGCACGGGGACCTACTTACTACTGTAGCTGTGGTCTGCCTTCCTGCTTTCTTGTACCTCCCATACTCAGCGGTATACCTTAACTGACAAATGTATTCTTTCAATGGGAGCTGAACAGAAAAAGTGTGATATTGAAGATAGCTCCCACAGGAAAGCAGCTGCAAATGTGACACCGTGCTGGCTGCTAGACTGCATGGGGACCTACTTACTACTGTAGCTGGGGTCTGCCTTCCTGCTTTCTTGTAGCTCCCGTACTCAGTGTTATACCTTAAGAGTCAAATGTATTTTTTTCAATGGGAGCTGAACTGAAAAAGTGTGGTATTGAAGATAGCTCCCACAGGAAAGCAGCTGCAAATGTGACACCGTGCTGGCTGCTAGACTGCATGGGGACCTACTTACTACTGTAGCTGGGGTCTGCCTTCCTGCTTTCTTGTAGCTCCCATACTCAGCGGTATACCTTAACTGACAAATGTATTCTTTCAATGGGAGCTGAGGAGAAAAAGTGTGGTATTGAAGATAGCTCCCACAGGAAAGCAGCTCAAAATGTGACACCGTGCTGGCTCATAGACTGCATGGGGACCTACTTACTACTGTAGCTGGGATCTCTCTTCCTGCTTTCTTGTAGCTCCCATACTCAGTTGTATACCTTAAGAGACAAAATGTAGTTTTTTCAATGAGAGCTGAACAGAAAAAGTGTGGTATTGAAGATAGCTCCCACAGGAAAGCAGCTGCAAATGTGACACCGTGCTGGCTGCTAGACTGCATGGGGACCTACTTACTACTGTAGCTGGGGTCTGCCTTCCTGCTTTCTTGTAGCTCCCGTACTCAGTGGTATACCTTAACCGACAAATGTATTCTTTCAATGGGAGCTGAACAGAAAAAATTGTGGTATTGAAGATAGCTCCCACAGGAAAGCAGCTGCAAATGTCACACCGTGCTGGCTGCTAGACTGCATGGGGACCTACTTACTACTGTAGCTGGGGTCTGCCTTCCTGCTTTCTTGTAGCTCCCATACTCAGCGGTATACCTTAACTGACAAATGTATTCTTTCAAAGGGAGCTGAGGAGAAAAACTGTGGTATTGAAGATAGCTCCCACAGGGAAGCAGCTGCAAATGTGACACCGTGCTGGCTGCTAGACTGCATGGGGACCTACTTACTACTGTAGCTGGGGTCTGCCTTCCTGCTTTCTTGTAGCTCCCATACTCAGTTGTATACCTTAAGAGACAAAATGTAGTTTTTTCAATGAGAGCTGAACTGAAAAAGTGTGGTATTGAAGATAGCTCTCACAGGAAAGCAGCTGCAAATGTGACACCGTGCTGGCTGCTAGACTGCATGGAGACCTACTTACTAATGTAGCTGGGATCTATCTTCCTGCTTTCTTGTAGCTCCCATACTCAGTTGTATACCTTAACAGACAAAATGTAGTTTTTTCAATGGGAGCTGAACAGAAAAAGTGTGGTATTGAAGATAGCTCCCACAGGAAAGCAGCTGCAAATGTGACACCGTGCTGGCTGATAGACTGCATGGGGACCTACTTACTACTGTAGCTGGGGTCTATCTTCCTGCTTTCTTGTAGCTCCCATACTCAGTGGTATACCTTAACTGACAAATGTATTCTGTCAATGGGAACTGAGGAGAAAAAGTGTGCTATTGAAGATAGCTCCCACAGGAAAGCAGCTGCAAATGTGACACCGTGCTGGCTGCAAGACTGCACGGGGACCTACTTACTACTGTAGCTGTGGTCTGCCTTCCTGCTTTCTTGTACCTCCCATACTCAGCGGTATACCTTAACTGACAAATGTATTCTTTCAATGGGAGCTGAGGAGAAAAAACTGTGGTATTGAAGATAGCTCCCACAGGAAAGCAGCTCCAAATGTGACACCGTGCTGGCTGCAAGACTGCACGGGGACCTACTTACTACTGTAGCTGGGGTCTGCCTTCCTGCTTTCTTGTACCTCCCATACTCAGCGGTATACCTTAACTGACAAATGTATTCTTTCAATGGGAGCTGAGGAGAAAAAGTGTGGTATTGAAGATAGCTCCCACAGGAAAGCAGCTCCAAATGTGACACCGTGCTGGCTCATAGACTGCATGGGGACCTACTTACTACTGTAGCTGGGATCTATCTTCCTGCTTTCTTGTAGCTCCCATACTCAGCGGTATACCTTAACTGACAAATGTATTCTTTCAAAGGGAGCTGAGGAGAAAAACTGTGGTATTGAAGATAGCTCCCACAGGGAAGCAGCTGCAAATGTGACACCGTGCTGGCTGCTAGACTGCATGGGGACCTACTTACTACTGTAGCTGGGGTCTGCCTTCCTGCTTTCTTGTAGCTCCCATACTCAGTTGTATACCTTAAGAGACAAAATGTAGTTTTTTCAATGAGAGCTGAACTGAAAAAGTGTGGTATTGAAGATAGCTCTCACAGGAAAGCAGCTGCAAATGTGACACCGTGCTGGCTGCTAGACTGCATGGAGACCTACTTACTAATGTAGCTGGGATCTATCTTCCTGCTTTCTTGTAGCTCCCATACTCAGTTGTATACCTTAACAGACAAAATGTAGTTTTTTCAATGGGAGCTGAACAGAAAAAGTGTGGTATTGAAGATAGCTCCCACAGGAAAGCAGCTGCAAATGTGACACCGTGCTGGCTGATAGACTGCATGGGGACCTACTTACTACTGTAGCTGGGGTCTATCTTCCTGCTTTCTTGTAGCTCCCATACTCAGTGGTATACCTTAACTGACAAATGTATTCTGTCAATGGGAACTGAGGAGAAAAAGTGTGCTATTGAAGATAGCTCCCACAGGAAAGCAGCTGCAAATGTGACACCGTGCTGGCTGCAAGACTGCACGGGGACCTACTTACTACTGTAGCTGTGGTCTGCCTTCCTGCTTTCTTGTACCTCCCATACTCAGCGGTATACCTTAACTGACAAATGTATTCTTTCAATGGGAGCTGAGGAGAAAAAACTGTGGTATTGAAGATAGCTCCCACAGGAAAGCAGCTCCAAATGTGACACCGTGCTGGCTGCAAGACTGCACGGGGACCTACTTACTACTGTAGCTGGGGTCTGCCTTCCTGCTTTCTTGTACCTCCCATACTCAGCGGTATACCTTAACTGACAAATGTATTCTTTCAATGGGAGCTGAGGAGAAAAAGTGTGGTATTGAAGATAGCTCCCACAGGAAAGCAGCTCCAAATGTGACACCGTGCTGGCTCATAGACTGCATGGGGACCTACTTACTACTGTAGCTGGGATCTATCTTCCTGCTTTCTTGTAGCTCCCATACTCAGTGGTATACCTTAAGAGACAAAAGTAGTTTTTTCAATGGGAGCTGAACAGAAAACGTGTGGTATTGAAGATAGCTCCCACAGGAAAGCAGCTGCAAATGTGACACCGTGCTGGCTGCTAGACTGCATGGGGACCTACTTACTACTGTAGCTGGGGTCTGCCTTCCTGCTTTCTTGTAGCTCCCATACTCAGCGGTATACCTTAACTGACAAAATGTAGTTTTTACAATGGGAGCTGAGAAGAAAAAGTGTGGTATTGAAGATAGCTCCCACAGGAAAGCAGCTGCAAATGTGACTCCGTGCTGGCTGATAGACTGCATGGGGACCTACTTACTACTGTAGCTGGGGTCTGCCTTCCTGCTTTCTTGTAGCTCCCATACTCAGCGGTATACTTTAACTGACAAAATGTAGTTTTTACAATGGGAGCTGAGAAGAAAAAGTGTGGTATTGAAGATAGCTCCCACAGGAAAGCAGCTGCAAATGTTATACCGTGCTGGCTGCTAGACTGCATGGGGACCTACTTACTACTGTAGCTGGGGTCTGCCTTCCTGCTTTCTTGTAGCATCCGTACTCAGTTGTATACCTTAAGAGACAAAGGTATTTTTTCAATGGGAGCTGAACAGAAAAAGTGTGGTATTGAAGATAGCTCCCACAGGAAAGCAGCTGCAAATGTGACACCATGCTGGCTGATAGACTGCATGGGGACCTACTTACTACTGTAGCTGGGATGTATCTTCCTGCTTTCTTGTAGCTCCCATACTCAGTAGTATACCTTAAGAGACAAAATGTAGTTTTTTCAATGGGAGCTGAACAGAAAAAGTGTGATATTGAAGATAGCTCCCACAGGAAAGCAGCTGCAAATGTGACACCGTGCTGGCTGCTAGACTGCATGGGGACCTACTTACTACTGTAGCTGGGGTCTGCCTTCCTGCTTTCTTGTAGCTCCCGTACTCAGTGGTATACCTTAAGAGACAAATGTATTTTTTTCAATGGGAGCTGAACAGAAAAAGTGTGGTATTGAAGATAGCTCCCACTGGAAAGCAGCTGCAAATGTGACACCGTGCTGGCTGCTAGACTGCATGGGGACCTACTTACTACTGTAGCTGGGGTCTGCCTTCCTGCTTTCTTGTAGCTCCCATACTCAGCGGTATACCTTAACTGACAAATGTATTCTTTCAATGGGAGCTGAACAGAAAAAGTGTGGTATTGAAGATAGCTCACACAGTAAAGCAGCTCCAAATGTGACACCGTGCTGGCTCATAGACTGCATGGGGACCTACTTACTACTGTAGCTGGGGTCTGCCTTCCTGCTTTCTTGTAGCTCCCATACTCAGTGGTATGCCTTAAGAGACAAATGTATTCTTTAAATGGGAACTGAGGAGAAAAAGTGTGGTATTGAAGATAGCTCCCACAGGAAAGCAGCTGCAAATGTGACACCGTGCTGGCTGATAGACTGCATGGGGACCTACTTACCTTAACTGACAAAATGTAGTTTTTTCAATGGGAGCTGAACATAAAAAGAGTGGTATTGAAGATAGCTCCCACAGGAAAGCAGCTGCAAATGTGACACCGTGCTGGCTGCTAGACTGCATGGGGACCTACTTACTACTGTAGCTGGGATCTATCTTCCTGCTTTCTTGTAGCTCCCATACTCAGTTGTATACCTTAAGACACAAAATGTAGTTTTTTCAATGGGAGCTGAACACAAAAAGTGTGATATTGAAGATAGCTCCCACAGGAAAGCAGCTGCAAATGTGACACCGTGCTGGCTGCTAGACTGCATGGGGACCTACTTACTACTGTAGCTGGGGTCTGCCTTCCTGCTTTCTTGTAGCTCCCGTACTCAGTGGTATACCTTAACTGACAAATGTATTCTTTCAATGGGAGCTGAGAAGAAAAAGTGCGGTATTGAAGATAGCGCCCACAGGAAAGCAGCTGCAAATGTGACACCGTGCTGGCTGCTAGACTGCAAGGGGACCTACTTACTACTGTAGCTGGGATCTATCTTCCTGCTTTCTTGTAGCTCCCATACTCAGTGGTATACCTTAACTGACAAAATGTAGTTTTTTCAATAGGAGCTGAACAGAAAAAGTGTGGTATTGAAGATAGCTCCCACAGGAAAGCAGCTGCAAATGTGACACCGTGCTGGCTGATAGACTGCATGGGGACCTACTTACTACTGTAGCTGGAGTCTGCCTTCCTGCTTTCTTGTAGCTCCCATACTCAGTGGTATACCTTAACTGACAAATGTATTCTTTCAATGGGAGCTGAACAGTAAAACTGTGGTATTGAAGATAGCTCCCACAGGAAAGCAGCTGCAAATGTCACACCGTGCTGGCTGATAGACTGCATGGGGACCTACTTACTACTGTAGCTGGGGTCTGCCTTCCTGCTTTCTTGTAGCTCCCATACTCAGCGGTATACCTTAACTGACAAAATGTAGTTTTTTCAATGGGAGCTGAGAAGAAAAAGTGTGGTATTGAAGATAGCTCCCACAGGAAAGCAGCTGCAAATGTGACACCGTGCTGGCTGATAGACTGCATGGGGACCTACTTACTACTGTATCTAGGGTCTGTCTTCCTTCTTTCTTGTAGCTCCCGTACTCAGTGGTATACCTTAAGAGACAAATGTATTTTTTAATGGGTGCTGAACAGAAAAAGTGTGGTATTGAAGATAGCTCCCACAGGAAAGCAGCTGCAAATGTGACACCGTGCTGGCTGCTAGACTGCATGGGGACCTACTTACTACTGTAGCTGGGGTCTGCCTTCCTGCTTTCTTGTAGCTCCCGTACTCAGTGGTATACCTTAACCGACAAATGTATTCTTTCAATGGGAGCTGAACAGAAAAAATTGTGGTATTGAAGATAGCTCCCACAGGAAAGCAGCTGCAAATGTCACACCGTGCTGGCTGCTAGACTGCATGGGGACCTACTTACTACTGTAGCTGGGGTCTGCCTTCCTGCTTTCTTGTAGCTCCCATACTCAGCGGTATACCTTAACTGACAAATGTATTCTTTCAATGGGAGCTGAGGAGAAAAACTGTGGTATTGAAGATAGCTCCCACAGGGAAGCAGCTGCAAATGTGACACCGTGCTGGCTGCTAGACTGCATGGGGACCTACTTACTACTGTAGCTGGGGTCTGCCTTCCTGCTTTCTTGTAGCTCCCATACTCAGTTGTATACCTTAAGAGACAAAATGTAGTTTTTTCAATGAGAGCTGAACTGAAAAAGTGTGGTATTGAAGATAGCTCTCACAGGAAAGCAGCTGCAAATGTGACACCGTGCTGGCTGCTAGACTGCATGGAGACCTACTTACTAATGTAGCTGGGATCTATCTTCCTGCTTTCTTGTAGCTCCCATACTCAGTTGTATACCTTAACAGACAAAATGTAGTTTTTTCAATGGGAGCTGAACAGAAAAAGTGTGGTATTGAAGATAGCTCCCACAGGAAAGCAGCTGCAAATGTGACACCGTGCTGGCTGATAGACTGCATGGGGACCTACTTACTACTGTAGCTGGGGTCTATCTTCCTGCTTTCTTGTAGCTCCCATACTCAGTGGTATACCTTAACTGACAAATGTATTCTGTCAATGGGAACTGAGGAGAAAAAGTGTGGTATTGAAGATAGCTCCCACAGGAAAGCAGCTGCAAATGTGACACCGTGCTGGCTGCAAGACTGCACGGGGACCTACTTACTACTGTAGCTGGGGTCTGCCTTCCTGCTTTCTTGTACCTCCCGTACTCAGCGGTATACCTTAACTGACAAATGTATTCTTTCAATGGGAGCTGAGGAGAAAAAGTGTGGTATTGAAGATAGCTCCCACAGGGAAGCAGCTGCAAATGTGACACCGTGCTGGCTGATAGACTGCATGGGGACCTACTTACTACTGTAGCTGGGATCTATCTTCCTGCTTTCTTGTAGCTCCCATACTCAGTTGTATACCTTAAGAGACAAAAGTAGTTTTTTCAATGGGAGCTGAACAGAAAAAGTGTGGTATTGAAGATAGCTCCCACAGGAAAGCAGCTGCAAAAGTCACACCGTGCTGGCTGCTAGACTGCATGGGGACCTACTTACTACTGTAGCTGGGGTCTGCCTTCCTGTGTACTTGTAGCTCCCATACTCAGTGGTATACCTTAACCGACAAATGTATTCTTTCAATGGGAGCTGAACAGAAAAAAGTGTGGTATTGAAGATAGCTCCCACAGGAAAGCAGCTGCAAATGTGACACCGTGCTGGCTGCTAGACTGCATGGGGACTTACTTACTACTGTAGCTGGGATCTATCTTCCTGCTTTCTTGTAGCTCCCATACTCAGTTGTATACCTTAAGAGACAAAATATAGTTTTTTCAATGAGAGCTGAACAGAAAAAGTGTGGTATTGAAGATAACTCTCACAGGAAAGCAGCTGCAAATGTGACACCGTGCTGGCTGATAGACTGCATGGGGACCTACTTACTACTGTAGCTGGGATCTATCTTCCTGCTTTCTTGTAGCTCCCATACTCAGTTGTATACCTTAAGAGACAAAATGTAGTTTTTTCAATGGGAGCTGAACAGAAAAAGTGTGGTATTGAAGATAGCTCCCATAGGAAAGCAGCTGCAAATGTGACACCGTGCTGGCTGCTAGACTGCATGGGGACCTACTTACTACTGTAGCTGGGATCTATCTTCCTGCTTTCTTGTAGCTCCCATACTCAGTGGTATACCTTAACTGACAAATGTATTCTTTCAATGGGAGCTGAACAGTAAAACTGTGGTATTGAAGATAGCTCCCACAGGAAAGCAGCTGCAAATGTCACACCGTGCTGGCTGATAGACTGCATGGGGACCTACTTACTACTGTAGCTGGGGTCTGCCTTCCTGCTTTCTTGTAGCTCCCATACTCAGCGGTATACCTTAACTGACAAAATGTAGTTTTTTCAATGGGAGCTGAGAAGAAAAAGTGTGGTATTGAAGATAGCTCCCACAGGAAAGCAGCTGCAAATGTGACACCGTGCTGGCTGATAGACTGCATGGGGACCTACTTACTACTGTAGCTGGGGTCTGCCTTCCTGCTTTCTTGTAGCTCCCATACTCAGCGGTATACCTTAACTGACAAATGTATTCTTTCAATGGGAGCTGAGAAGAAAAAGTGTGGTATTGAAGATAGCTCCCAAAGGAAAGCAGCTGCAAATGTGACACCGTGCTGACTGCTAGACTGCATGGGGACCTACTTACTAGTGTAGCTGGGGTCTGCCTTCCTGCTTTCTTGTAGCTCTCATACTCAGTGGTATACCTTAACGGACAAACGTATTCTTTCAATGGGAGCTGAACAGAAAACGTGTAATATTGAAGATAGCTCCCACAGGAAAGCAGCTGCAAATGTGACACCGTGCTGGCTGCTAGACTGCATGGGGACCTACTTACTACTGTAGCTGGGGTCTGCCTTCCTGCTTTCTTGTAGCTCCCGTACTCAGTGGTATACCTTAAGAGACAAATGTATTCTTTAAATGGGAACTGAAGAGAAAAAGTGTGGTATTGAAGATAGCTCCCACAGGAAAGCAGCTGCAAATGTGACACCATGCTGGCTGATAGACTGCATGGGGACCTACTTACTACTGTAGCTGGGGTCTGCCTTCCTGCTTTCTTGTAGCTCCCATACTCAGCGGTATACCTTAACTGACAAAATGTACTTTTTTCAATGGGAGCTGAACAGAAAAACGTGTGGTATTGAAGATAGCTCCCACAGGAAAGCAGCTGCAAATGTGACACCGTGCTGGCTAATAGACTGCATGGGGACCTACTTACTACTGTAGCTGGGGTCTGCCTTCCTGCTTTCTTGTAGCTCCCATACTCAGTGGTATACCTTAACTGACAAATGTATTCTTTCAATGGGAGCTGAACAGAAAAAGTGTGGTATTGAAGATAGCTCCCACAGGAAAGCAGCTGCAAATGTCACACCGTGCTGGCTGATAGACTGCATGGGGACCTACTTACTACTGTAGCTGGGATCTATCTTCCTGCTTTCTTGTAGCTCCCATACTCAGCGGTATACCTTAACTGACAAATGTATTCTTTCAATGGGAGCTGAACAGAAAAAGTGTGGTATTGAAGATAGCTCCCACAGGAAAGCAGCTGCAAATGTGACACCGTGCTGGCTGCTAGACTGCATGGGGACCTACTTACTACTGTAGCTGGGGTCTGCCTTCCTGCTTTCTTGTAGCTCCCATACTCAGCGGTATACCTTAACTGACAAAATGTAGTTTTTACAATGGGAGCTGAACAGAAAAAGTGTGGTATTGAAGATAGCTCCCACAGGAAAGCAGCTGCAAATGTGACACCGTGCTGGCTGCTAGACTGCATGGGGACCTACTTACTACTGTAGCTGGGATCTATCTTCCTGCTTTCTTGTAGCTCCCATACTCAGTTGTATACCTTAAGAGACAAAATGTAGTTTTTTCAATGGGAGCTGAGCAGAAAAAGTGTGATATTGAAGATAGCTCCCACAGGAAAGCAGCTGCAAATGTGACACCGTGCTGGCTGCTAGACTGCATGGGGACCTACTTACTACTGTAGCTGGGGTCTGCCTTCCTGCTTTCTTGTAGCTCCCGTACTCAGTGGTATACCTTAAGAGACAAATGTATTTTTTCAATGGGAGCTGAACAGAAAAAGTGTGGTATTGAAGATAGCTCCCACAGGAAAGCAGCTGCAAATGTGACACCGTGCTGGCTGATAGACTGCATGGGGACCTACTTACTACTGTAGCTGGGGTCTGCCTTCCTGCTTTCTTGTAGCTCCCATACTCAGCGGTATACCTTAACTGACAAATGTATTCTTTCAATGGGAGCTGAGAAGAAAAAGTGTGGTATTGAAGATAGCTGCCACAGGAAAGCAGCTGCAAATGTGACACCGTGCTGGCTGCTAGACTGCATGGGGACCTACTTACTACTGTAGCTGGGGTCTGCCTTCCTGCTTTCTTGTAGCTCCCATACTCAGCGGTATACCTTAACTGACAAAATGTAGTTTTTTCAATGGGAGCTGAACAGAAAAAGTGTGGTATTGAAGATAGCTCCCACAGGAAAGCAGCTGCAAATGTGACACCGTGCTGGCTGCTAGACTGCATGGGGACCTACTTACTACTGTAGCTGGGATCTATCTTCCTGCTTTCTTGTAGCTCCCGTACTCAGTTGTATACCTTAAGAGACAAATGTATTTTTTCAATGGGAGCTGAACAGAAAAAGTGTGGTATTGAAGATAGCTCCCACAGGAAAGCAGCTGCAAATGTCACACCGTGCTGGCTGATAGAATGCATGGGGACCTACTTACTACTGTAGCTGGGGTCTGCTTTCCTGCTTTCTTGTAGCTGCCATACTCAGCGGTATACCTTAACTGACAAAATGTAGTTTTTTCAATGGGAGCTGAGAAGAAAAAGTGTGGTATTGAAGATAGCTCCCACAGAAAAGCAGCTGCAAATGTGACACCGTGCTGGCTGCTAGACTGCATGGGGACCTACTTACTACTGTAGCTGGGGTCTGCCTTCCTGCTTTCTTGTAGCTCCCATACTAAGCGATATACCTTAACTGACAAAATGTAGGTTTTTCAATGGGAGCTGAGAAGAAAAAGTGTGGTATTGAAGATAGCTCCCACAGGAAAGCAGCTGCAAATGTGACACCGTGCTGGCTGCTAGACTGCATGGGGACCTACTTACTACTGTAGCTGGGATCTATCTTCCTGCTTTCTTGTAGCTCCCATACTCAGTGGTATGCCTTAAGAGACAAATGTATTCTTTAAATGGGAACTGAGGAGAAAAACTGTGGTATTGAAGATAGCTCCCACAGGAAAGCAGCTGCAAATGTGACACCGTGCTGGCTGATAGACTGCATGGGGACCTACTTACTACTGTAGCTGGGGTCTGCCTTCCTGCTTTCTTGTAGCTCCCATACTCAGCGGTATACCTTAACTGACAAAATGTAGTTTTTTCAATGGGAGCTGAACAGAAAAACGTGTGGTATTGAAGATAGCTCCCACAGGAAAGCAGCTGCAAATGTGACACTGTGCTGGCTGCTAGACTGCATGGGGACCTACTTACTACTGTAGCTGGGTCTGCCTTCCTGCTTTCTTGTAGCTCCCATACTCAGCGGTATACCTTAACTGACAAATGTATTCTTTCAATGGGAGCTGAGAAGAAAAAGTGTGGTATTGAAGATAGCTCCCACAGGAAAGCAGCTGCAAATGTGACACCGTGCTGACTGCTAGACTGCATGGGGACCTACTTACTACTGTAGCTGGGGTCTGCCTTCCTGCTTTCTTGTAGCTCTCATACTCAGTGGTATACCTTAACTGACAAACGTATTCTTTCAATGGGAGCTGAACAGAAAACGTGTAATATTGAAGATAGCTCCCACAGGAAAGCAGCTGCAAATGTGACACCGTGCTGGCTGCTAGACTGCATGGGGACCTACTTACTACTGTAGCTGGGGTCTGCCTTCCTGCTTTCTTGTAGCTCCCATACTCAGTGGTATACCTTAACTGACAAAATGTAGTTTTTTCAATGGGAGCTGAACAGAAAAAGTGTGGTATTGAAGATAGCTCCCACAGGAAAGCAGCTGCAAATGTGACACCGTGCTGGCTGATAAACTGCATGGGGACCTACTTACTACTGTAGCTGGGGTGTGCCTTCCTGCTTTCTTGTAGCTCTCATACTCAGTGGTATACCTTAACTGACAAACGTATTCTTTCAATGGGAGCTGAACAGAAAACGTGTGGTATTGAAGATAGCTCCCACAGGAAAGCAGCTGCAAATGTGACACCGTGCTGGCTGCTAGACTGCATGGGGACCTACTTACTACTGTAGCTGGGGTCTGCCTTAGTGCTTTCTTGTAGCTCCCATACTCAGCGGTATACCTTAACTGACAAAATGTAGTTTTTACAATGGGAGCTGAGAAGAAAAAGTGTGGTATTGAAGATAGCTCCCACAGGAAAGCAGCTGCAAATGTGACTCCGTGCTGGCTGATAGACTGCATGGGGACCTACTTACTACTGTAGCTGGGATCTATCTTCCTGCTTTCTTGTAGCTCCCATACTCAGTTGTATACCTTAAGAGACAAAATGTAGTTTTTTCAATGGGAGCTGAGAAGAAAAAGTGTGGTATTGAAGATAGCTCCCACAGGAAAGCAGCTGCAAATGTTACACCGTGCTGGCTGCTAGACTGCATGGGGACCTACTTACTACTGTAGCTGGGGTCTGCCTTCCTGCTTTCTTGTAGCTTCCGTACTCAGTGGTATACCTTAAGAGACAAAGGTATTTTTTCAATGGGAGCTGAACAGAAAAAGTGTGGTATTGAAGATAACTCCCACAGGAAAGCAGCTCCAAATGTGACACCGTGCTGGCTCATAGACTGCATGGGGACCTACTTACTACTGTAGCTGGGGTCTGCCTTCCTGCTTTCTTGTAGCTCCCATACTCAGTGGTATACCTTAACTGACAAAATGTAGTTTTTTCAATGGGAGCTGAACATAAAAAGAGTGGTATTGAAGATAGCTCCCACAGGAAAGCAGCTGCAAATGTGACACCGTGCTGGCTGCTAGACTGCATGGGGACCTACTTACTACTGTAGCTGCGGTCTGCCTTCCTGCTTTCTTGTAGCTCCCGTACTCAGTGGTATACCTTAAGAGACAAATGTATTTTTTCAATGGGAGCTGAACAGAAAAAGTGTGGTATTGAAGATAGCTCCCACAGGAAAGCAGCTGCAAATGTGACACCCTGCTGGCTGATAGACTGCATGGGGACCTACTTACTACTGTAGCTGGGATCTATCTTCCTGCTTTCTTGTAGCTCCCATACTCAGTTGTATACCTTAACTGACAAAATGTAGTTTTTTCTATGGGAGCTGAACACAAAAAGTGTGATATTGAAGATAGCTCCCACAGGAAAGCAGCTGCAAATGTGACACCGTGCTGGCTGCTAGACTGCATGGGGACCTACTTACTACTGTAGCTGGGGTCTGCCTTCCTGCTTTCTTGTAGCTCCCGTACTCAGTGGTATACCTTAACTGACAAATGTATTCTTTCAATGGGAGCTGAGAAGAAAAAGTGCGGTATTGAAGATAGCGCCCACAGGAAAGCAGCTGCAAATGTGACACCGTGCTGGCTGCTAGACTGCATGGGGACCTACTTACTACTGTAGCTGGGGTCTGCCTTCCTGCTTTCTTGTAGTTCCCATACTCAGCGGTATACCTTAACTGACAAATGTATTCTTTCAATGGGAGCTGAACAGAAAAAGTGTGGTATTGAAGATAGCTCCCACAGGAAAGCAGCTGCAAATGTGACACCGTGCTGGCTGCTAGACTGCATGGGGACCTACTTACTACTGTAGCTGGAGTCTGCCTTCCTGCTTTCTTGTAGCTCCCATACTCAGTGGTATACCTTAACTGACAAATGTATTCTTTCAATGGGAGCTGAACAGAAAAAGTGTGGTATTGAAGATAGCTCCCACAGGAAAGCAGCTGCAAATGTGACACCGTGCTGGCTGCTAGACTGCATGGGGACCTACTTACTACTGTAGCTGGGGTCTGCCTTCCTGCTTTCTTGTAGCTCCCATACTCAGCGGTATACCTTAACTGACAAAATGTAGTTTTTTCAATGGGAGCTGAGAAGAAAAAGTGTGGTATTGAAGATAGCTCCCACAGGAAAGCAGCTGCAAATGTGACACCGTGCTGGCTGATAGACTGCATGGGGACCTACTTACTACTGTAGCTAGGGTCTGTCTTCCTTCTTTCTTGTAGCTCCCGTACTCAGTGGTATACCTTAAGAGACAAATGTATTTTTTAATGGGTGCTGAACAGAAAAAGTGTGGTATTGAAGATAGCTCCCACAGGAAAGCAGCTGCAAATGTGACACCGTGCTGGCTGCTAGACTGCATGGGGACCTACTTACTACTGTAGCTGGGATCTATCTTCCTGCTTTCTTGTAGCTCCCATACTCAGTGGTATGCCTTAAGAGACAAATGTATTCTTTCAATGGGAGCTGAGGAGAAAAAGTGTGGTATTGAAGATAGCTCCCACAGGAAAGCAGCTGCAAATGTGACACCGTGCTTGCTGATAGACTGCATGGGGACCTACTTACTACTGTAGCTGGGGTCTGCCTTCCTGCTTTCTTGTAGCTCCCATACTCAGCGGTATACCTTAACTGACAAAATGTAGTTTTTTCAATGGGAGCTGAACAGAAAAACGTGTGGTATTGAAGATAGCTCCCACAGGAAAGCAGCTGCAAATGTGACACCGTGCTGGCTGCTAGACTGCATGGGGACCTACTTACTACTGTAGCTGGGGTCTGCCTTCCTGCTTTCTTGTAGCTCCCATACTCAGTGGTATACCTTAACTGACAAATGTATTCTTTCAATGGGACCTGAACAGAAAAAGTGTGGTATTGAAGATAGCTCCCACAGGAAAGCAGCTGCAAATGTCACACCGTGCTGGCTGCTAGACTGCATGGGGACCTACTTACTACTGTAGCTGGGATCTATCTTCCTGCTTTCTTGTAGCTCCCATACTCAGTTGTATACCTTAAGAGACAAAATGTAGTTTTTTCAATGGGAGCTGAACAGAAAAAGTGTGATATTGAAGATAGCTCCCACAGGAAAGCAGCTGCAAATGTGACACCGTGCTGGCTGCTAGACTGCATGGGGACCTACTTACTCCTGTAGCTGGGGTCTGCCTTCCTGCTTTCTTGTAGCTCCCGTACTCAGTGGTATATCTTAAGAGACAAATGTATTTTTTTCAATGGGAGCTGAACAGAAAAAGTGTGGTATTGAAGATAGCTCCCATAGGAAAGCAGCTGCAAATGTGACACCATGCTGGCTGATAGACTGCATGGGGACCTACTTACTACTGTAGCTGGGATCTATCTTCCTGCTTTCTTGTAGCTCCCATACTCAGTGGTATACCTTAAGAGACAAAATGTAGTTTTTTCAATGGGAGCTGAACAGAAAAAGTGTGATATTGAAGATAGCTCCCACAGGAAAGCAGCTGCAAATGTGACACCGTGCTGGCTGCTAGACTGCATGGGGACCTACTTACTACTGTAGCTGGGGTCTGCCTTCCTGCTTTCTTGTAGCTCCCGTACTCAGTGTTATACCTTAAGAGTCAAATGTATTTTTTTCAATGGGAGCTGAACAGAAAAAGTGTGGTATTGAAGATAGCTCCCACAGGAAAGCAGCTGCAAATGTGACACCGTGCTGGCTGATAGACTGCATGGGGACCTACTTCCTACTGTAGCTGGGGTCTGCCTTCCTGCTTTCTTGTAGCTCCCATACTCAGCGGTATACCTTAACTGACAAATGTATTCTTTCAATGGGAGCTGAACAGAAAAAGTGTGGTATTGAAGATAGCTGCCACAGGAAAGCAGCTGCAAATGTCACACCGTGCTGGCTGATAGACTGCATGGGGACCTACTTACTACTGTAGCTGGGATCTATCTTCCTGCTTTCTTGTAGCTCCCATACTCAGTGGTATACCTTAACTGACAAACGAATTCTTTCAATGGGAGCTGAACAGAAAACGTGTGGTATTGAAGATAGTTCCCACAGGAAAGCAGCTACAAATGTGACACCGTGCTGGCTGATAGACTGCATGGGGACCTACTTACTACTGTAGCTGGGGTCTGCCTTCCTGCTTTCTTGTAGCTCCCGTACTCAGTGGTATACCTTAAGAGACAAATGTATTTTTTAATGGGTGCTGAACAGAAAAAGTGTGGTATTGAAGATAGCTCCCACAGGAAAGCAGCTGCAAATGTGACACCGTGCTGGCTGCTAGACTGCATGGGGACCTACTTACTACTGTAGCTGGGATCTATCTTCCTGCTTTCTTGTAGCTCCCATACTCAGTGGTATGCCTTAAGAGACAAATGTATTCTTTAAATGGGAACTGAGGAGAAAAACTGTGGTATTGAAGATAGCTCCCACAGGAAAGCAGCTGCAAATGTGACACCGTGCTTGCTGATAGACTGCATGGGGACCTACTTACTACTGTAGCTGGGGTCTGCCTTCCTGCTTTCTTGTAGCTCTCCTACTCAGCGGTATACCTTAACTGACAAAATGTAGTTTTTTCAATGGGAGCTGAACAGAAAAACGTGTGGTATTGAAGATAGCTCCCACAGGAAAGCAGCTGCAAATGTGACACCGTGCTGGCTGATAGACTGCATGGGGACCTACTTACTACTGTAGCTGGGATCTATCTTCCTGATTTCTTGTAGCTCCCATACTCAGTTGTATACCTTAAGACACAAAATGTAGTTTTTTCAATGGGAGCTGAACAGAAAAAGTGTGATATTGAAGATAGCTCCCACAGGAAAGCAGCTGCAAATGTGACACCGTGCTGGCTGCTAGACTGCATGGGGACCTACTTACTACTGTAGCTGGGGTCTGCCTTCCTACTTTCTTGTAGCTCCCATACTCAGCTGTATACCTTAACTGACAAATGTATTCTTTCAATGGGAGCTGAACATAAAAAGTGTGGTATTGAAGATAGCTCCCACAGGAAAGCAGCTGCAAATGTGACACCGTGCTGGCTGCTAGACTGCATGGGGACCTACTTACTACTGTAGCTGGGGTCTGCCTTCCTGCTTTCTTGTAGCTCCCATACTCAGTGGTATACCTTAACTGACAAAATGTAGTTTTTTCAATGCGAGCTGAACAGAAATAGTGTGGTATTGAAGATAGCTCCCACAGGAAAGCAGCTGCAAATGTGACACCGTGCTGGCTGATAGACTGCATGGGGACCTACTTACTACTGTAGCTGGGATCTATCTTCCTGCTTTCTTGTAGCTCCCATACTTAGTTGTATACCTTAAGAGTCAAAATGTAGTTTATTCAATGGGAGCTGATGAGAAAAAGTGTGGTATTAAAGATAGCTCCCACAGGAAAGCAGCTGCAAATGTGACACCGTGCTGGCTGCTAGACTGCATGGGAACCTACTTACTACTGTAGTTGGGATCTATCTTCCTGCTTTCTTGTATGTCCCATACTCAGTTGTATACATTAAGAGACAAAATGTAGTTTTTTCAATGGGAGCTGAAGAGAAAAAGTGTGGTATTGAAGATAGCTCCCACAGGAAAGCAGCTGCAATTGTGACACCGTGCTGGCTGATAGACTGCATGGGGACCTACTTACTACTGTAGCTGGGGTCTGCCTTCCTGCTTTCTTGTAGCTCCCATACTCAGTGGTATACCTTAACTGACAAAATGTAGTTTTTTCAATGGGAGCTGAACATAAAAAGTGTGGTATTGAAGATAGCTCCCACAGGAAAGCAGCTGCAAATGTGACACCGTGCTGGCTGCTAGACTGCATGGGGACCTACTTACTACTGTAGCTGGGGTCTGCCTTCCTGCTTTCTTGTAGCTCCCGTACTCAGTGGTAGACCTTAAGAGACAAATGTATTTTTTCAATGGGAGCTGAACAGAAAAAGTGTGGTATTGAAGATAGCTCCCACAGGAAAGCAGCTGCAAATGTGACACCGTGCTGGCTGCTAGACTGCATGGGGACCTACTTACTACTGTAGCTGGGGTCTGCCTTCCTGCTTTCTTGTAGCTCCCGTACTCAGTGGTATACCTTAACTGACAAATGTATTCTTTCAATGGGAGCTGAGAAGAAAAAGTGTGGTATTGAAGATAGCTCCCACAGGAAAGCAGCTGCAAATGTCACACCGTGCTGGCTGCTAGACTGCATGGGGACCTACTTACTACTGTAGCTGGGGTCTGCCTTCCTGCTTTCTTGTAGCTCCCGTACTCAGTGTTATACCTTAAGAGTCAAATGTATTTTTTTCAATGGGAGCTGAACAGAAAAAGTGTGGTATTGAAGATAGCTCCCACAGGAAAGCAGCTGCAAATGTGACACCGTGCTGGCTGCTAGACTGCATGGGGACCTACTTACTACTGTAGCTGGGGTCTGCCTTCCTGCTTTCTTGTAGCTCCCATACTCAGCGGTATACCTTAACTGACAAATATATTCTTTCAATGGGAGCTGAGAAGAAAAAGTGTGGTATTGAAGATAGCTGCCACAGGAAAGCAGCTGCAAATGTGACACCGTGCTGGCTGATAGACTGCATGGGGACCTACTTACTACTGTAGCTGGGATCTATCTTCCTGCTTTCTTGTAGCTCCCATACACAGTGGTATACCTTAACTGACAAATGGATTCTTTCAATGGGAGCTGAACAGAAAAAGTGTGGTATTGAAGATAGCTCCCACAGGAAAGCAGCTGCAAATGTGACACCGTGCTGGCTGCTAGACTGCATGGGGACCTACTTACTACTGTAGCTGGGATCTATCTTCCTGTTTTCTTGTAGCTCCCATACTCAATTGTATACCTTAAGACAAAAAATGTAGTTTTTTCAATGGGAGCTGAGAAGAAAAAGTGTGGTATTGAAGATAGCTCCCACAGGAAAGCAGCTGCAAATGTGACACCGTGCTGGCTGCTAGACTGCATGGGGACCTACTTACTACTGTAGCTGGGGTCTGCCTTCCTGCTTTTTTGTAGATCCCATACTCAGTGGTATACCTTAAGAGACAAAATGTAGTTTTTTCAATGGGAGCTGAACAGAAAAAGTGTGATATTGAAGATAGCTCCCACAGGAAAGCAGCTGCAAATGTGACACCGTGCTGGCTGCTAGACTGCATGGGGACCTACTTACTACTGTAGCTGGGGTCTGCCTTCCTGCTTTCTTGTAGCTCCCGTACTCAGTGTTATACCTTAAAAGTCAAATGTATTTTTTTCAATGGGAGCTGAACAGAAAAAGTGTGGTATTGAAGATAGCTCCCACAGGAAAGCAGCTGCAAATGTGACACCGTGCTGCCTGCTAGACTGCATGGGGACCTACTTACTACTGTAGCTGGGCTCTGCCTTCCTGCTTTCTTGTAGCTCCCATACTCAGCGGTATACCTTAACTGACAAATGTATTCTTTCAATGGGAGCTGAGAAGAAAAAGTGTGGTATTGAAGATAGCTGCCACAGGAAAGCAGCTGCAAATGTGACACCGTGCTGGCTGATAGACTGCATGGGGACCTACTTACTACTGTAGCTGGGGTCTGCCTTCCTGCTTTCTTGTAGCTCCCGTACTCAGTGGTAGACCTTAAGAGACAAATGTATTTTTTCAATGGGAGCTGAACAGAAAAAGTGTGGTATTGAAGATAGCTCCCACAGGAAAGCAGCTGCAAGTGTGACACCGTGCTGGCTGCTAGACTGCATGGGGACCTACTTACTACTGTAGCTGGGATCTATCTTCCTGTTTCCTTGTAGCTCCCATACTCAGTGGTATACCTTAACTGACAGATGTATTCTTTCAATGGGAGCTGAGAAGAAAAAGTGTGGTATTGAAGATAGCTCCCACAGGAAAGCAGCTGCAAATGTCACACCGTGCTGGCTGATAGACTGCATGGGGACCTACTTACTACTGTAGCTGGGGTCTGCCTTCCTGCTTTCTTGTAGCTCCCATACTCAGCGATATACCTTAACTGACAAATGTATTCTTTAAATGGGAGCTGAACAGAAAAAGTGTGGTATTGAAGATAGCTCCCACAGGAAAGCAGCTGCAAATGTGACACCGTGCTGGCTGCTAGACTGCATGGGGACCTACTTAATACTGTAGCTGGGGTCTGCCTTCCTGCTTTCTTGTAGCTCCCGTACTCAGTGTTATACCTTAAGAGTCAAATGTATTTTTTTCAATGGGAGCTGAACAGAAAAAGTGTGGTATTGAAGATAGCTCCCACAGGAAAGCAGCTGCAAATGTGACACCGTGCTGGCTGCTAGACTGCATGGGGACCTACTTACTACTGTAGCTGGGGTCTGCCTTCCTGCTTTCTTGTAGCTCCCATACTCAGCGGTATACCTTAACTGACAAATATATTCTTTCAATGGGAGCTGAGAAGAAAAAGTGTGGTATTGAAGATAGCTGCCACAGGAAAGCAGCTGCAAATGTGACACCGTGCTGGCTGATAGACTGCATGGGGACCTACTTACTACTGTAGCTGGGATCTATCTTCCTGCTTTCTTGTAGCTCCCATACTCAATTGTATACTTTAAGAGACAAAATGTAGTTTTTTCAATGAGAGCTGAACAGAAAATGTGTGGTATTGAAGATAGCTCCCACAGGAAAGCAGCTGCAAATGTGACACCGTGCTGGCTGCTAGACTGCACGGGGACCTACTTACTACTGTAGCTGGGGTCTGCCTTCCTGCTTTCTTGTAGCTCCCGTACTCAGTGTTATACCTTAAGAGTCAAATGTAGCTCCCATACTCAGCGGTAGCTCCCATACTCAATTGTATACTTTAAGAGACAAAATGTAGTTTTTTCAATGAGAGCTGAACAGAAAATGTGTGGTATTGAAGATAGCTCCCACAGGAAAGCAGCTGCAAATGTGACACCGTGCTGGCTGCTAGACTGCATGGGGACCTACTTACTACTGTAGCTGGGATCTATCTTCCTGCTTTCTTGTAGCTCCCATACTTAGTTGTATACCTTAAGAGTCAAAATGTAGTTTATTCAATGGGAGCTGATGAGAAAAAGTGTGGTATTAAAGATAGCTCCCACAGGAAAGCAGCTGCAAATGTGACACCATGCTGGCTGATAGACTGCATGGGGACCTACTTACTACTGTAGCTGGGATCTATCTTCCTGCTTTCTTGTAGCTCCCATACTCAGTTGTATACCTTAAGAGACAAAATGTAGTTTTTTCAATGGGAGCTGAAGAGAAAAAGTGTGGTATTGAAGATAGCTCCCACAGGAAAGCAGCTGCAAATGTGACACCGTGCTGGCTGCTAGACTGCATGGGGACCTACTTACTACTTTAGCTGGGGTCTGCCTTCCTGCTTTCTTGTAGCTCCCATACTCAGTGGTATACCTTAACTGACAAAATGTAGTTTTTTCAATGGGAGCTCAACAGAAAAACTGTGATATTGAAGATAGCTCCCACAGGAAAGCAGCTGCAAATGTGACACCGTGCTGGCTGCTAGACTGCATGGGGACCTACTTACTACTGTAGCTGGGATCTATCTTCCTGCTTTCTTGTAGCTCCCATACTTAGTTGTATACCTTAAGAGTCAAAATGTAGTTTATTCAATGGGAGCTGATGAGAAAAAGTGTGGTATTAAAGATAGCTCCCACAGGAAAGCAGCTGCAAATGTGACACCGTGCTGGCTGCTAGACTGCATGGGGACCTACTTACTACTGTAGCTGGGATCTATCTTCCTGCTTTCTTGTAGGTCCCATACTCAGTTGTATACCTTAAGAGACAAAATGTAGTTTTTTCAATGGGAGCTGGAGAGAAAAAGTGTGGTATTGAAGATAGCTCCCACAGGAAAGCAGCTGCAAATGTGACACCGTGCTGGCTGCTAGACTGCATGGGGACCTACTTACTACTGTAGCTGGGATCTGTCTTCCTGCTTTCTTGTATCTCCCATACTCAGTTGTATACCTTAAGAGACAAAATGTAGTTTTTTCAATGGGAGCTGAAGAGAAAAAGTGTGATATTGAAGATAGCTCCCACAGGAAAGCAGCTGCAAATGTGACACCGTGCTGGCTGCTAGACTGCATGGGGACCTACTTACTACTGTAGCTGGGATCTATCTTCCTGCTTTCTTGTAGCTCCCATACTCAGCGGTATACCTTAACTGACAAAATGTAGTTTTTTCAATGGGAGCTGAACAGAAAAAGTGTGGTATTGAAGATAGCTCCCACAGGAAAGCAGCTGCAAATGTGACACCGTTCTGGCTGATAGACTGCATGGGGACCTACTTACTACTGTAGCTGGGGTCTGCCTTCCTGCTTTCTTGTAGCTCCCGTACTCAGTGGTAGACCTTAAGAGACAAATGTATTTTTTCAATGGGAGCTGAACAGAAAAAGTGTGGTATTGAAGATAGCTCCCACAGGAAAGCAGCTGCAAATGTGACACCGTGCTGGCTGCTAGACTGCATGGGGACCTACTTACTACTGTAGCTGGGATGTATCTTACTGCTTTCTTGTAGCTCCCATACTCAGTGGTATACCTTAACTGACAGATGTATTCTTTCAATGGGAGCTGAACAGAAAAAGTGTGGTATTGAAGATAGCTCCCACAGGAAAGCAGCTGCAAATGTGACACCGTGCTGGCTGATAGACTGCATGGGGACCTACTTACTACAGTAGCTGGGGTCTGCCTTCCTGCTTTCTTGTAGCTCCCATACTCAGCGGTATACCTTAACTGACAAATGTATTCTTTCAATGGGAGCTGAGAAGAAAAAGTGTGGTATTGAAGATAGCTCCCACAGGAAAGCAGCTGCAAATGTGACACCGTGCTGGCTGATAGACTGCATGGGGACCTACTTACTACTGTAGCTGGGGTCTGCCTTCCTGCTTTCTTGTAGCTCCCGTACTCAGTGGTAGACCTTAACAGCCAAATGTATTTTTTCAATGGGAGCTGAACAGAAAAAGTGTGATATTGAAGATAGCTCCCACAGGAAAGCAGATGCAAGTGTGACACCGTGCTGGCTGCTAGACTGCATGGGGACCTACTTACTACTGTAGCTGGGATCTATCTTCCTGTTTCCTTGTAGCTCCCATACTCAGTGGTATACCTTAACTGACAGATGTATTCTTTCAATGGGAGCTGAGAAGAAAAAGTGTGGTATTGAAGATAGCTCCCACAGGAAAGCAGCTGCAAATGTCACACCGTGCTGGCTGATAGACTGCATGGGGACCTACTTACTACTGTAGCTGGGGTCTGCCTTCCTGCTTTCTTGTAGCTCCCATACTCAGCGGTATACCTTAACTGACAAATGTATTCTTTAAATGGGAGCTGAACAGAAAAAGTGTGGTATTGAAGATAGCTCCCACAGGAAAGCAGCTGCAAATGTGACACCGTGCTGGCTGCTAGACTGCATGGGGACCTACTTAATACTGTAGCTGGGATCTGTCTTCCTGCTTTCTTGTATCTCCCATACTCAGTTGTATACCTTAAGAGACAAAATGTAGTTTTTTCAATGGGAGCTCAACAGAAAAAGTGTGATATTGAAGATAGCTCCCACAGGAAAGCAGCTGCAAATGTGACACCGTGCTGGCTGCTAGACTGCATGGGGACCTACTTACTACTGTAGCTGGGATCTATCTTCCTGCTTTCTTGTAGCTCCCATAATTAGTTGTATACCTTAAGAGTCAAAATGTAGTTTATTCAATGGGAGCTGATGAGAAAAAGTGTGGTATTAAAGATAGCTCCCACAGGAAAGCAGCTGCAAATGTGACACCATGCTGGCTGCTAGACTGCATGGGGACCTACTTACTACTGTAGCTGGGATCTCTCTTCCTGCTTTCTTGTAGCTCCCATACTCAGTTGTATACCTTAAGAGACAAAATGTAGTTTTTTCAATGGGAGCTGAAGAGAAAAAGTGTGGTATTGAAGATAGCTCCCACAGGAAAGCAGCTGCAAATGTGACACCGTGCTGGCTGCTAGACTGCATGGGGACCTACTTACTACTGTAGCTGGGATCTGTCTTCCTGCTTTCTTGTATCTCCCATACTCAGTTGTATACCTTAAGAGACAAAATGTAGTTTTTTCAATGGGAGCTCAACAGAAAAAGTGTGATATTGAAGATAGCTCCCACAGGAAAGCAGCTGCAAATGTGACACCGTGCTGGCTGCTAGACTGCATGGGGACCTACTTACTACTGTAGCTGGGATCTATTTTCCTGCTTTCTTGTAGCTCCCATACTCAGCGGTATACCTTAACTGACAAAATGTAGTTTTTTCAATGGGAGCTGAACAGAAAAAGTGTGGTATTGAAGATAGCTCCCACAGGAAAGCAGCTGCAAATGTGACACCGTGCTGGCTGCTAGACTGCATGGGGACCTACTTACTACTGTAGCTGGGATCTATCTTCCTGCTTTCTTGTAGCTCCCATACTCAGTGGTATACCTTAACTGACAAATGTATTCTTTCAATGGGAGCTGAACAGAAAAAGTGTGGTATTGAAGATAGCTCCCACAGGAAAGCAGCTGCAAATGTGACACCGTGCTGGCTGCTAGACTGCATGGGGAGCTACTTACTACTGTAGCTGGGATCTATCTTCCTGCTTTCTTGTAGCTCCCATACTTAGTTGTATACCTTAAGAGTCAAAATGTAGTTTATTCAATGGGAGCTGATGAGAAAAAGTGTGGTATTGAAGATAGCTCCCACAGGAAAGCAGCTGCAAATGTGACACCGTTCTGGCTGATAGACTGCATGGGGACCTACTTACTACTGTAGCTGGGGTCTGCCTTCCTGCTTTCTTGTAGCTCCCGTACTCAGTGGTAGACCTTAAGAGACAAAATGTAGTTTTTCAATGGGAGCTGAACAGAAAAAGTGTGGTATTGAAGATAGCTCCCACAGGAAAGCAGCTGCAAATGTGACACCGTGCTGGCTGCTAGACTGCATGGGGACCTACTTACTACTGTAGCTGGGGTCTGCCTTCCTGCTTTCTTGTAGCTCCCGTACTCAGTGGTATACCTTAACTGACAAATGTATTCTTTCAATGGGAGCTGAGAAGAAAAAGTGTGGTATTGAAGATAGCTCCCACAGGAAAGCAGCTGCAAATGTGACACCGTGCTGGCTGCTAGACTGCATGGGGACCTACTTACTACTTTAGCTGGGGTCTGCCTTCCTGCTTTCTTGTAGCTCCCATACTCAGTGGTATACCTTAACTGACAAAATGTAGTTTTTTCAATGGGAGCTCAACAGAAAAAGTGTGATATTGAAGATAGCTCCCACAGGAAAGCAGCTGCAAATGTGACACCGTGCTGGCTGCTAGACTGCATGGGGACCTACTTACTACTGTAGCTGGGATCTATCTTCCTGCTTTCTTGTAGCTCCCATACTTAGTTGTATACCTTAAGAGTCAAAATGTAGTTTATTCAATGGGAGCTGATGAGAAAAAGTGTGGTATTAAAGATAGCTCCCACAGGAAAGCAGCTGCAAATGTGACACCGTGCTGGCTGCTAGACTGCATGGGGACCTACTTACTACTGTAGCTGGGATCTATCTTCCTGCTTTCTTGTAGGTCCCATACTCAGTTGTATACCTTAAGAGACAAAATGTAGTTTTTTCAATGGGAGCTGGAGAGAAAAAGTGTGGTATTGAAGATAGCTCCCACAGGAAAGCAGCTGCAAATGTGACACCGTGCTGGCTGCTAGACTGCATGGGGACCTACTTACTACTGTAGCTGGGATCTGTCTTCCTGCTTTCTTGTATCTCCCATACTCAGTTGTATACCTTAAGAGACAAAATGTAGTTTTTTCAATGGGAGCTCAACAGAAAAAGTGTGATATTGAAGATAGCTCCCACAGGAAAGCAGCTGCAAATGTGACACCGTGCTGGCTGCTAGACTGCATGGGGACCTACTTACTACTGTAGCTGGGATCTATCTTCCTGCTTTCTTGTAGCTCCCATACTCAGCGGTATACCTTAACTGACAAAATGTAGTTTTTTCAATGGGAGCTGAACAGAAAAAGTGTGGTATTGAAGATAGCTCCCACAGGAAAGCAGCTGCAAATGTGACACCGTGCTGGCTGCTAGACTGCATGGGGACCTACTTACTACTGTAGCTGGGATCTATCTTCCTGCTTTCTTGTAGCTCCCATACTCAGTGGTATACCTTAACTGACAAATGTATTCTTTCAATGGGAGCTGAACAGAAAAAGTGTGGTATTGAAGATAGCTCCCACAGGAAAGCAGCTGCAAATGTGACACCGTGCTGGCTGCTAGACTGCATGGGGACCTACTTACTACTGTAGCTGGGATGTATCTTACTGCTTTCTTGTAGCTCCCATACTCAGTGGTATACCTTAACTAACAGATGTATTCTTTCAATGGGAGCTGAACAGAAAAAGTGTAGTATTGAAGATAGCTCCCACAGGAAAGCAGCTGCAAATGTGACACCGTGCTGGCTGCTAGACTGCATGGGGACCTACTTACTACTGTAGCTGGGGTCTGCCTTCCTGCTTTCTTGTAGCTCCCATACTCAGCGGTATACCTTAACTGACAAATGTATTCTTTCAATGGGAGCTCAACAGAAAAAGTGTGGTATTGAAGATAGCTCCCACAGGAAAGCAGCTGCAAATGTGACACCGTGCTGGCTGATAGACTGCATGGGGACCTACTTACTACTGTAGCTGGGGTCTGCCTTCCTGCTTTCTTGTAGCTCCCGTACTCAGTGGTATACCTTAAGAGACAAATGTATTTTTTCAATGGGAGCTGAACAGAAAAAGTGTGGTATTGAAGATAGCTCCCACAGGAAAGCAGCTGCAAATGTGACACCGTGCTGGCTGCTAGACTGCATGGGGACCTACTTACTACTGTAGCTGGGATCTATCTTCCTGCTTTCTTGTAGCTCCCATACTCAGTTGTATACCTTAAGAGACAAAATGTAGTTTTTTTAATGGGAGCTGAACAGAAAAAGTGTGATATTGAAGATAGCTCCCACAGGAAAGCAGCTGCAAATGTGACACCGTGCTGGCTGCTAGACTGCATGGGGACCTACTTACTACTGTAGCTAGGGTCTGCCTTCCTGCTTTCTTGTAGCTCCCATACTCAGTGGTATACCTTAACTGACAAATGTATTTTTTCAATGGGAGCTGAACAGAAAAAGTGTGGTATTGAAGATAGCTCCCACAGGAAAGCAGCTGCAAATGTGACACCGTGCTGGCTGATAGACTGCATGGGGACCTACTTACTACTGTAGCTGGGCTCTGCCTTCCTGCTTTCTTGTAGCTCCCATACTTAGCGGTATACCTTAACTGACAAATATATTCTTTCAATGGGAGCTGAGAAGAAAAAGTGTGGTATTGAAGATAGCTCCCACAGGAAAGCAGCTGCAAATGTGACACCGTGCTGGCTGCTAGACTGCATGGGGACCTACTTACTACTGTAGCTGGGGTCTGCCTTCCTGCTTTCTTGTAGCTGCCATACTCAGTGGTATACCTTAACTGACAAACGTATTCTTTCAATGGGAGCTGAACAGAAAAAGTGTGGTATTGAAGATAGCTCCCACAGGAAAGCAGCTGCAAATGTGACACCGTGCTGGCTGCTAGACTGCATGGGGACCTACTTACTACTGTAGCTGGGATCTATCTTCCTGCTTCCTTGTAGCTCCCATACTTAGTTGTATACCTTAAGAGACAAATGTATTTTTTCAAAAGGAGCTGAACAGAAAAAGTGTGGTATTGAAGATAGCTCCCACAGGAAAGTAGCTGCAAATGTGACACCGTGCTGGCTGCTAGACTGCATGGGGACCTACTTACTACTGTAGCTGGGATCTATCTTCCTGCTTTCTTGTAGCTCCCATACTCAGTTGTATACCTTAAGAGACAAAATGTAGTTTTTTCAATGGGAGCTGAACATAAAAAGTGTGGTATTGAAGATAGCTCCCACAGGAAAGCAGCTGCAAATGTGACACCGTTCTGGCTGATAGACTGCATGGGGACCTACTTACTACTGTAGCTGGGGTCTGCCTTCCTGCTTTCTTGTATCTCCCGTACTCAGTGGTAGACCTTAAGAGACAAATGTATTTTTTCAATGGGAGCTGAACAGAAAAAGTGTGGTATTGAAGATAGCTCCCACAGGAAAGCAGCTGCAAATGTGACACCGTGCTGGCTGCTAGACTGCATGGGGACCTACTTACTACTGTAGCTGGGATCTATCTTCCTGCTTTCTTGTAGCTCCCATACTCAGTGGTATACCTCAACTGACAGATGTATTCTTTCAATGGGAGCTGAGAAGAAAAAGTGTGGTATTGAAGATAGCTCCCACAGGAAAGCAGCTGCAAATGTGACACCGTGCTGGCTGATAGACTGCATGGGGACCTACTTACTACTGTAGCTGGGGTCTGCCTTCCTGCTTTCTTGTAGCTCCCATACTCAGCGGTATACCTTAACTGACAAAATGTAATTTTTACAAAGGGAGCTGAGAAGAAAAAGTGTGGTATTGAAGATAGCTCCCACAGGAAAGGATCTGCAAATGTGACACCGTGCTGGCTGCTAGACTGCATGGGGACCTACTTACTACTGTAGCTGGGGTCTGCCTTCCTGCTTTCTTGTAGCTCCCGTACTCAGTGGTATACCTTAAGAGACAAATGTATTTTTTCAATGGGAGCTGAACAGAAAAAGTGTGGTATTGAAGATAGCTCCCACAGGAAAGTAGCTGCAAATGTGACACCGTGCTGGCTGCTAGACTGCATGGGGACCTACTTACTACTGTAGCTAGGATCTATCTTCCTGCTTTCTTGTAGCTCCCATACTCAGTGGTATGCCTTAAGAGACAAATGTATTCTTTAAATGGGAACTGAGGAGAAAAACTGTGGTATTGAAGATAGCTCCCACAGGAAAGCAGCTGCAAATGTGACACCATGCTGGCTGATAGACTGCATGGGGACCTACTTACTACTGTAGCTGGGATCTATCTTCCTGCTTTCTTGTAGCTCCCATACTCAGCGGTATACCTTAACTGACAAATGTATTCTTTCAATGGGAACTGAACAGAAAAAGTGTGGTATTGAAGATAGCTCCCACAGGAAAGCAGCTGCAAATGTGACACCATGCTGGCTGCTAGACTGCATGGGGACCTACTTACTACTGTAGCTGGGGTCTGCCTTCCTGCTTTCTTGTAGCTCCCATACTCAGTGGTATACCTTAAGAGTCAAATGTATTTTTTTCAATGGGAGCTGAACAGAAAAAGTGTCGTATTGAAGATAGCTCCCACAGGAAATCAGCTGCAAATGTGACACCGTGCTGGCTGCTAGACTGCATGGGGACCTACTTACTACTGTAGCTGGGGTCTGCCTTCCTGCTTTCTTGTAGCTCCCATACTCAGCGGTATACCTTAACTGACAAATGTATTCTTTCAATGGGAGCTGAACAGAAAAAGTGTGGTATTGAAGATAGCTCCCACAGGAAAGCAGCTGCAAATGTGACACCGTGCTGGCTGCTAGACTGCATGGGGACCTACTTACTACTGTAGCTGGGGTCTGCCTTCCTGCTTTCTTGTAGCTCCCATACTCAGTGGTATACCTTAACTGACAAAATGTATTTTTTTCAATGGTAGCTGAACATAAAAAGTGTGGTATTGAAGATAGCTCCCACAGGAAAGCAGCTGCAAATGTGACACCGTGCTGGCTGCTAGACTGCATGGGGACCTACTTACTACTGTAGCTGCGGTCTGCCTTCCTGCTTTCTTGTAGCTCCCGTACTCAGTGGTATACCTTAAGAGACAAATGTATTTTTTCAATGGGAGCTGAACAGAAAAAGTGTGGTATTGAAGATAGCTCCCACTGGAAAGCAGCTGCATATGTGACACCGTGCTGGCTGCTAGACTGCATGGGGACCTACTTATTACTGTAGCTGGGATCTATCTTCCTGCTTTCTTGTAGCTCCCATACTCAGTTGTATACCTTAAGACACAAAATGTAGTTTTTTCAATGGGAGCTGAGAAGAAAAAGTGTGGTATTGAAGATAGCTCCCACAGGAAAGCAGCTGCAAATGTGACACCGTGCTGGCTGCTAGACTGCATGGGGACCTACTTACTACTGTAGCTGGGGTCTGCCTTCCTGCTTTCTTGTAGCTCCCGTACTCAGTGGTATAGCTTAAGTGACAAATGTATTCTTTCAATGGGAGCTGAGAAGAAAAAGTGTGGTATTGAAGATAGCTCCCACAGGAAAGCAGCTGCAAATGTGACACCGTGCTGGCTGCTAGACTGCATGGGGACCTACTTACTACTTTAGCTGGGGTCTGCCTTCCTGCTTTCTTGTAGCTCCCATACTCAGTGGTATACCTTAACTGACAAAATGTAGTTTTTTCAATGGGAGCTGAACAGAAAAAGTGTGGTATTGAAGATAGCTCCCACAGGAAAGCAGCTGCAAATGTGACACCGTGCTGGCTGCTAGACTGCATGGGGACCTACTTACTACTGTAGCTGGGGTCTGCCTTCCTGCTTTCTTGTAGCTCCCATACTCAGCGGTATACCTTAACTGACAAATGTATTCTTTCAATGGGAGCTGAACAGAAAAAGTGTGGTATTGAAGATAGCTCCCACAGGAAAGCAGCTGCAAATGTGACACCGTGCTGGCTGATAGACTGCATGGGGACCTACTTACTACTGTAGCTGGGGTCTGCCTTCCTGCTTTCTTGTAGCTCCCATACTCAGCGGTATACCTTAACTGACAAAACGTAGTTTTTTCAATGGGAGCTGAGAAGAAAAAGTGTGGTATTGAAGATAGCTCCCACAGGAAAGCAGCTGCAAATGTGACACCGTTCTGGCTGATAGACTGCATGGGGACCTACTTACTACTGTAGCTGGGGTCTGCCTTCCTGCTTTCTTGTAGCTCCCATACTCAGCGGTATACCTTAACTGACAAATGTATTTTTTCAATGGGAGCTGAGAAGAAAAAGTGTGGTATTGAAGATAGCTCCCACAGGAAAGCAGCTGCAAATGTGACACCGTTCTGGCTGATAGACTGCATGGGGACCTACTTACTACTGTAGCTGGGGTCTGCCTTCCTGCTTTCTTGTAGCTCCCATACTCAGCGGTATACCTTAACTGACAAATGTATTCTTTCAATGTGAGCTGAGAAGAAAAAGTGTGGTATTGAAGATAGCTCCCACAGGAAAGCAGCTGCAGATGTGACACCGTGCTGGCTGCTAGAATGCATGGGGACCTACTTACTACTGTAGCTGGGGTCTGCCTTCCTGCTTTCTTGTAGCTCCCGTACTCAGTGGTATACCTTAAGAGACAAATGTATTTTTTCAATGGGAGCTGAACAGAAAAAGTGTGGTATTGAAGATAGCTCCCACAGGAAAGTAGCTGCAAATGTGACACCGTGCTGGCTGCTAGACTGCATGGGGACCTACTTACTACTGTAGCTGGGATCTATCTTCCTGCTTTCTTGTAGCTCCCATACTCAGTTGTATACCTTAACTGAAAAATGTATTTTTTCAATGGGAGCTGAGAAGAAAAAGTGTGGTATTGAAGATAGCTCCCACAGGAAAGCAGCTGCAAATGTGACACCGTGCTGCCTGCTAGACTGCATGGGGACCTACTTACTACTGTAGCTGGGGCTGCCTTCCTGCTTTCTTGTAGTTCCCATACTCAGCGGTATACCTTAAGAGACAAACGTATTCTTTCAATGGGAGCTGAACAGAAAACGTGTGGTATTGAAGATAGCTCCCACAGGAAAGCAGCTGCAAATGTGACACCGTGCTGGCTGCTAGACTGCATGGGGACCTACTTACTACTGTAGCTGGGGTCTGCCTTCCTGCTTTCTTGTAGCTCCCATACTCAGCGGTGTACTTTAACTGACAAATGTATTCTTTCAATGGGAGCTGAACAGAAAAAGTGTGGTATTGAAGATAGCTCCCACAGGAAAGGATCTGCAAATGTGACACCATGCTGGTTGCTAGACTGCATGGGGACCTACTTACTACTGTAGCTGGGGTCTGCCTTCCTGCTTTCTTGTAGCTCCCATACTCAGTGGTATACCTTAACTGACAAAATGTAGTTTTTTCAATGGGAGCTGAACAGAAAAAGTATGGTATTGAAGATAGCTTCCACAGGAAAGCAGCTGCAAATGTGACACCGTGCTGGCTGCTAGACTGCATGGGGACCTACTTACTACTGTAGCTAGGATCTATCTTCCTGCTTTCTTGTAGCTCCCATACTCAGCGGTATACCTTAACTGACAAATGTATTCTTTAAATGGGAACTGAGGAGAAAAAGTGTGGTATTGAAGATAGCTCCCACAAGAAAGCAGCTGCAAATGTGACACCGTGCTGGCTGCTAGACTGCATGGGGACCTACTTACTACTGTAGCTGGGATCTATCTTCCTGCTTTCTTGTAGCTCCCATACTTAGTTGTATACCTTAAGAGTCAAAATGTAGTTTATTCAATGGGAGCTGAACTGAAAAATTGTGGTATTGAAGATAGCTCCCACAGGAAAGCAGCTGCAAATGTGACACCGTGCTGGCTGCTAGACTGCATGGGGACCTACTTACTATTGTAGCTGGGGTCTGCCTTCCTGCTTTCTTGTAGCTCCCATACTCAGCGGTATACCTTAACTGACAAAACGTAGTTTTTTCAATGGGAGCTGAGAAGAAAAAGTGTGGTATTGAAGATAGCTCCCACAGGAAAGCAGCTGCAAATGTGACACCGTGCTGGCTGCTAGACTGCATGGGGACCTACTTACTACTGTAGCTGGGGTCTGCCTTCCTGCATTCTTGTAGCTCCCGTACTCAGTGGTAGACCTTAAGAGACAAATGTATTTTTTCAATGGGAGCTGAACAGAAAAAGTGTGGTATTGAAGATAGCTCCCACAGGAAAGCAGCTGCAAATGTGACACCGTGCTGGCTGCTAGACTGCATGGGGACCTACTTACTACTGTAGCTGGGGTCTGCCTTCCTGCTTTCTTGTAGCTCCCGTACTCAGTGGTATACCTTAACTGACAAATGTATTTTTTCAATGGGAGCTGAGGAGAAAAAGTGTGGTATTGAAGATAGCTCCCACAGGAAAGCAGCTGCAAATGTAACACCGTGCTGGCTGCTAGACTGCATGCGGACCTACTTACTACAGTAGCTGGGGTCTGCCTTCCTGCTTTCTTTTAGCTCCCATACTCAGCGGTATACCTTAACTGACAAATGTATTCTTTCAATGGGAGCTGAACAGAAAAAGTGTGGTATTGAAGATAGCTCCCACAGGAAAGCAGCTGCAAATGTGACACCGTGCTGGCTGCTAGACTGCATGGGGATCTACTTACTACTGTAGCTGGGGTCTGCCTTCCTGCTTTCTTGTAGCTCCCATACTCAGCGGTATACCTTAACTGACAAAATGTAGTTTTTACAAAGGGAGCTGAGAAGAAAAAGTGTGGTATTGAAGATAGCTCCCACAGGAAAGCAGCTGCAAATGTGACACCGTGCTGTCTGCTAGACTGCATGGGGACCTACTTACTACTGTAGCTGGGGTCTGCCTTCCTGCTCTCTTGTAGCTCCCGTACTCAGTGGTATACCTTAAGAGACAAATGTATTTTTTCAATGGGAGCTGAACAGAAAAAGTGTGGTATTGAAGATAGCTCCCACAGGAAAGTAGCTGCAAATGTGACACCGTGCTGGCTGCTAGACTGCATGGGGACCTACTTACTACTGTAGCTGGGATCTATCTTCCTGCTTTCTTGTAGCTCCCATACTCAGTTGTATACCTTAAGAGACAAAATGTAGTTTTTTTAATGGGAGCTGAACAGAAAAAGTGTGATATTGAAGATAGCTCCCACAGGAAAGCAGCTGCAAATGTGACACCGTGCTGGCTGATAGACTGCATGGGGACCTACTTACTACTGTAGCTGGGGTCTGCCTTCCTGCTTTCTTGTAGCTCCCGTACTCAGTGGTATACCTTAACTGACAAATGTATTTTTTCAATGGGAGCTGAACAGAAAAACGTGTGGTATTGAAGATAGCTCCCACAGGAAAGCAGCTGCAAATGTGACACCGTGCTGCCTGCTAGACTGCATGGGGACCTACTTACTATTGTACCTGGGGTCTGCCTTCCTGCTTTCTTGTAGCTCCCATACTTAGCGGTATACCTTAACTGACAAATGTATTCTTTCAATGGGAGCTGAGGAGAAAAAGTGTGGTATTGAAGATAGCTCCCACAGGAAAGCAGCTGCAAATGTGACACCGTGCTGGCTGCTAGACTGCATGGGGACCTACTTACTACTGTAGCTGGGGTCTGCCTTCCTGCTTTCTTGTAGCTCCCATACTCAGTGGTATACCTTAACTGACAAAATGTAGTTTTTTCAATGGGAGCTGAAGAGAAAAAGTATGGTATTAAAGATAGCTCCCTCAGGAAAGCAGCTGCAAATGTGACACCGTGCTGGCTGCTAGACTGCATGGGGACCTACTTACTACTGTAGCTGGGATCTATCTTCCTGCTTTCTTGTAGCTCCCATACTCAGTTGTATACCTTAAGAGACAAAATGTAGTTTTTTCAATGGGAGCTGAAGAGAAGAAGTGTGGTATTGAAGATAGCTCCCACAGGAAAGCAGCTGCAAATGTGACACCGTGCTGGCTGCTAGACTGCATGGGGACCTACTTACTACTGTAGCTGGGGTCTGCCTTCCTGCTTTCTTGTAGCTCCCATACTCAGCGGTATACCTTAACTGACAAAATGTAGTTTTTACAAAGGGAGCTGAGAAGAAAAAGTGTGGTATTGAAGATAACTCCCACAGGAAAGCAGCTGCAAATGTGACACCGTGCTGGCTGCTAGACTGCATGGGGACCTACTTACTACTGTAGCTGGGGTCTGCCTTCCTGCTCTCTTGTAGCTCCCGTACTCAGTGGTATACCTTAACTGACAAATGTATTTTTTCAATGGGAGCTGAGGAGAAAAACTGTGGTATTGAAGATAGCTCCCACAGGAAAGCAGCTGCAAATGTGACACCGTGCTGCCTGCTAGACTGCATGGGGACCTACTTACTACTGTAGCTGGGATCTATCTTCCTGCTTTCTTGTAGCTCCCATACTCAGCGGTATACCTTAACTGACAAATGTATTCTTTCAATGGGAGCTGAACAGAAAAAGTGTGGTATTGAAGATAGCTCCCACAGGAAAGCAGCTGCAAATGTGACACCGTGCTGGCTGCTAGACTGCATGGGGACCTACTTACTACTGTAGCTGGGGTCTGCCTTCCTGCTTTCTTGTAGCTCCCATACTCAGCGGTATACTTTAACTGACAAATGTATTCTTTCAATGGGAGCTGAACAGAAAAAGTGTGGTATTGAAGATAGCTCCCACAGGAAAGCAGCTGCAAATGTGACACCGTGCTGGCTGCTAGACTGCATGGGGACCTACTTACTACAGTAGCTGGGGTCTGCCTTCCTGCTTTTTTGTAGCTCCCATACTCAGCGGTATACTTTAACTGACAAAATGTAGTTTTTTCAATGGGAGCTGAACAGAAAAAGTATGGTATTGAAGATAGCTCCCACAGGAAGGCAGATGCAAATGTGACACCGTGCTGGCTGCTAGACTGCATGGGGACCTACTTACTACTGTAGCTGGGATCTATCTTCCTGCTTTCTTGTAGCTCCCATACTCAGCGGTATACCTTAACTGACAAATGTATTCTTTAAATGGGAACTGAGGAGAAAAAGTGTGGTATTGAAGATAGCTCCCACAGGAAAGCAGCTACAAATGTGACATCGTGCTGGCTGCTAGACTGCATGGGGACCTACTTACTACTGTAGCTGGGATCTATCTTCCTGCTTTCTTGTAGCTCCCATACTTAGTTGTATACCTTAAGAGTCAAAATGTAGTTTATTCAATGGGAGCTGAACTGAAAAATTGTGGTATTGAAGATAGCTCCCACAGGAAAGTAGCTGCAAATGTGACACCGTGCTGGCTGCTAGACTGCATGGGGACCTACTTACTACTGTAGCTGGGATCTATCTTCCTGCTTTCTTGTAGCTCCCATACTCAGTTGTATACCTTAAGAGACAAAATGTAGTTTTTTCAATGGGAGCTGAAGAGAAAAAGTGTGGTATTGAAGATAGCTCCGACAGGAAAGCAGCTGCAAATGTGACACCGTGCTGGCTGCTAGACTGCATGTGGACCTACTTACTACTGTAGCTGGGGTCTGCCTTCCTGCTTTCTTGTAGCTCCCATACTCAGTGGTATACCTTAACTGACAAATGTATTCTTTCAATGGGAGCTGAACAGAAAAAGTGTGGTATTGAAGATAGCTCCCACAGGAAAGCAGCTGCAAATGTGACACCGTGCTGGCTGCTAGACTGCATGGGGACCTACTTACTACTGTAGCTGGGGTCTGCCTTCCTGCTTTCTTGTAGCTCCCGTACTCAGTGGTATACCTTAACTGACAAATGTATTTTTTCAATGGGAGCTGAGGAGAAAAACTGTGGTATTGAAGATAGCTCCCACAGGAAAGCAGCTGCAAATGTGGCACCGTGCTGCCTGCTAGACTGCATGGGGACCTACTTACTACTGTAGCTGGGGTCTGCCTTCCTGCTTTCTTGTAGCTCCCATACTTAGCGGTATACCTTAACTGACAAATGTATTCTTTCAATGGGAGCTGAGAAGAAAAAGTGTGGTATTGAAGATAGCTCCCACAGGAAAGCAGCTGCAAATGTGACACCGTGCTGGCTGCTAGACTGCATGGGGACCTACTTACTACTGTAGCTGGGGTCTGCCTTCCTGCTTTCTTGTAGCTCCCATACTCAGTGTTATACCTTAACTGACAAACGTATTCTTTCAATGGGAGCTGAACAGAAAACGTGTGGTATTGAAGATAGCTCCCACAGGAAAGCAGCTGCAAATGTGACACCGTTCTGGCTGATAGACTGCATGGGGACCTACTTACTACTGTAGCTGGGGTCTGCCTTCCTGCTTTCTTGTAGCTCCCGTACTCAGTGGTAGACCTTAAAAGACAAATGTATTTTTTCAATGGGAGCTGAACAGAAAAAGTGTGGTATTGAAGATAGCTCCCACAGGAAAGCAGTTGCAAATGTGACACCGTGCTGGCTGCTAGACTGCATGGGGACCTACTTACTACTGTAGCTGGGATCTATCTTCCTGCTTTCTTGTAGCTCCCATACTCAGTGGTATACCTTAACTGACAGATGTATTCTTTCAATGGGAGCTGAACAGAAAAAGTGTGGTATTGAAGATAGCTCCCACAGGAAAGCAGCTGCAAATGTGACACCGTGCTGGCTGCTAGACTGCATGGGGACCTACTTACTACAGTAGCTGGGGTCTGCCTTCCTGCTTTCTTGTAGCTCCCATACTCAGCGGTATACCTTAACTGACAAATGTATTCTTTCAATGTGAGCTGAGAAGAAAAAGTGTGGTATTGAAGATAGCTCCCACAGGAAAGCAGCTGCAGATGTGACACCGTGCTGGCTGCTAGACTACATGGGGACCTACTTACTACTGTAGCTGGGGTCTGCCTTCCTGCTTTCTTGTAGCTCCCGTACTCAGTTGTATACCTTAAGAGACAAATGTATTTTTTCAATGGGAGCTGAACAGAAAAAGTGTGGTATTGAAGATAGCTCCCACAGGAAAGTAGCTGCAAATGTGACACCGTGCTGGCTGCTAGACTGCATGGGGACCTACTTACTACTGTAGCTGGGATCTATCTTCCTGCTTTCTTGTAGCTCCCATACTCAGTTGTATACCTTAACTGAAAAATGTATTTTTTCAATGGGAGCTGAGAAGAAAAAGTGTGGTATTGAAGATAGCTCCCACAGGAAAGCAGCTACAAATGTGACACCGTGCTGCCTGCTAGACTGCATGGGGACCTACTTACTACTGTAGCTGGGGCTGCCTTCCTGCTTTCTTGTAGCTCCCATACTCAGCGGTATACCTTAAGAGACAAACGTATTCTTTCAATGGGAGCTGAACAGAAAACGTGTGGTATTGAAGATAGCTCCCACAGGAAAGCAGCTGCAAATGTGACACCGTGCTGGCTGCTAGACTGCATGGGGACCTACTTACTACTGTAGCTGGGGTCTGCCTTCCTGCTTTCTTTTAGCTCCCATACTCAGCGGTGTACTTTAACTGACAAATGTATTCTTTCAATGGGAGCTGAACAGAAAAAGTGTGGTATTGAAGATAGCTCCCACAGGAAAGGATCTGCAAATGTGACACCATGCTGGTTGCTAGACTGCATGGGGACCTACTTACTACTGTAGCTGGGGTCTGCCTTCCTGCTTTCTTGTAGCTCCCATACTCAGTGGTATACCTTAACTGACAAAATGTAGTTTTTTCAATGGGAGCTGAACAGAAAAAGTATGGTATTGAAGATAGCTTCCACAGGAAAGCAGCTGCAAATGTGACACCGTGCTGGCTGCTAGACTGCATGGGGACCTACTTACTACTGTAGCTAGGATCTATCTTCCTGCTTTCTTGTAGCTCCCATACTCAGCGGTATACCTTAACTGACAAATGTATTCTTTAAATGGGAACTGAGGAGAAAAAGTGTGGTATTGAAGATAGCTCCCACAAGAAAGCAGCTGCAAATGTGACACCGTGCTGGCTGCTAGACTGCATGGGGACCTACTTACTACTGTAGCTGGGATCTATCTTCCTGCTTTCTTGTAGCTCCCATACTTAGTTGTATACTTTAAGAGTCAAAATGTAGTTTATTCAATGGGAGCTGAACTGAAAAATTGTGGTATTGAAGATAGCTCCCACAGGAAAGCAGCTGCAAATGTGACACCGTGCTGGCTGCTAGACTGCATGGGGACCTACTTACTACTGTAGCTGGGATCTATCTTCCTGCTTTCTTGTAGCTCCCATACTCAGTTGTATACCTTAAGAGACAAAATGTAGTTTTTTCAATGGGAGCTGAAGAGAAGAAGTGTGGTATTGAAGATAGCTCCCACAGGAAAGCAGCTGCAAATGTGACACCGTGCTGGCTGCTAGACTGCATGGGGACCTACTTACTACTGTAGCTGGGGTCTGCATTCCTGCTTTCTTGTAGCTCCCATACTCAGCGGTATACCTTAACTGAATAATGTATTCTTTCAATGGGAGCTGAACAGAAAAAGTGTGGTATTGAAGATAGCTCCCACAGGAAAGCAGCTGCAAATGTGACACCGTGCTGGCTGCTAGACTGCATGGGGACCTACTTACTATTGTAGCTGGGGTCTGCCTTCCTGCTTTCTTGTAGCTCCCATACTCAGCGGTATACCTTAACTGACAAAACGTAGTTTTTTCAATGGGAGCTGAGAAGAAAAAGTGTGGTATTGAAGATAGCTCCCACAGGAAAGCAGCTGCAAATGTGACACCGTGCTGGCTGC
Organism: Colius striatus; assembly: GCF_028858725.1. Taxonomy (NCBI): domain Eukaryota; kingdom Metazoa; phylum Chordata; class Aves; order Coliiformes; family Coliidae; genus Colius; species Colius striatus. The sequence continues at coordinate 134,643 of NC_084780.1, forward strand.
TAGACTGCATGGGGACCTACTTACTACTGTAGCTGGGGTCTGCCTTCCTGCATTCTTGTAGCTCCCGTACTCAGTGGTAGACCTTAAGAGACAAATGTATTTTTTCAATGGGAGCTGAACAGAAAAAGTGTGGTATTGAAGATAGCTCCCACAGGAAAGCAGCTGCAAATGTGACACCGTGCTGGCTGCTAGACTGCATGGGGACCTACTTACTACTGTAGCTGGGGTCTGCCTTCCTGCTTTCTTGTAGCTCCCGTACTCAGTGGTATACCTTAACTGACAAATGTATTTTTTCAATGGGAGCTGAGGAGAAAAAGTGTGGTATTGAAGATAGCTCCCACAGGAAAGCAGCTGCAAATGTGACACCGTGCTGGCTGCTAGACTGCATGCGAACCTACTTACTACAGTAGCTGGGGTCTGCCTTCCTGCTTTCTTTTAGCTCCCATACTCAGCGGTATACCTTAACTGACAAATGTATTCTTTCAATGGGAGCTGAACAGAAAAAGTGTGGTATTGAAGATAGCTCCCACAGGAAAGCAGCTGCAAATGTGACACCGTGCTGGCTGCTAGACTGCATGGGGACCTACTTACTACTGTAGCTGGGGTCTGCCTTCCTGCTTTCTTGTAGCTCCCATACTCAGCGGTATACCTTAACTGACAAAATGTAGTTTTTACAATGGGAGCTGAGAAGAAAAAGTGTGGTATTGAAGATAGCTCCCACAGGAAAGCAGCTGCAAATGTGACACCGTGCTGTCTGCTAGACTGCATGGGGACCTACTTACTACTGTAGCTGGGGTCTGTCTTCCTGCTTTCTTGTAGCTCCCGTACTCAGTGGTATACCTTAAGAGACAAATGTATTTTTTCAATGGGAGCTGAACAGAAAAAGTGTGGTATTGAAGATAGCTCCCACAGGAAAGTAGCTGCAAATGTGACACCGTGCTGGCTGCTAGACTGCATGGGGACCTACTTACTACTGTAGCTGGGATCTATCTTCCTGCTTTCTTGTAGCTCCCATACTCAGTTGTATACCTTAAGAGACAAAATGTAGTTTTTTTAATGGGAGCTGAACAGAAAAAGTGTGATATTGAAGATAGCTCCCACAGGAAAGCAGCTGCAAATGTGACACCGTGCTGGCTGATAGACTGCATGGGGACCTACTTACTACTGTAGCTGGGGTCTGCCTTCCTGCTTTCTTGTAGCTCCCGTACTCAGTGGTATACCTTAACTGACAAATGTATTTTTTCAATGGGAGCTGAACAGAAAAACGTGTGGTATTGAAGATAGCTCCCACAGGAAAGCAGCTGCAAATGTGACACCGTGCTGCCTGCTAGACTGCATGGGGACCTACTTACTATTGTACCTGGGCTCTGCCTTCCTGCTTTCTTGTAGCTCCCATACTTAGCGGTATACCTTAACTGACAAATGTATTCTTTCAATGGGAGCTGAGGAGAAAAAGTGTGGTATTGAAGATAGCTCCCACAGGAAAGCAGCTGCAAATGTGACACCGTGCTGGCTGCTAGACTGCATGGGGACCTACTTACTACTGTAGCTGGGGTCTGCCTTCCTGCTTTCTTGTAGCTCCCATACTCAGTGGTATACCTTAACTGACAAAATGTAGTTTTTTCAATGGGAGCTGAACAGAAAAAGTATGGTATTAAAGATAGCTCCCTCAGGAAAGCAGCTGCAAATGTGACACCGTGCTGGCTGCTAGACTGCATGGGGACCTACTTACTACTGTAGCTGGGGTCTATCTTCCTGCTTTCTTGTAGCTCCCATACTCAGTTGTATACCTTCAGAGACAAAATGTAGTTTTTTCAAAGGGAGCTGAAGAGAAGAAGTGTGGTATTGAAGATAGCTCCCACAGGAAAGCAGCTGCAAATGTGACACCGTGCTGGCTGCTAGACTGCATGGGGACCTACTTACTACTGTAGCTGGGGTCTGCCTTCCTGCTTTCTTGTAGCTCCCATACTCAGCGGTATACCTTAACTGAATAATGTATTCTTTCAATGGGAGCTGAACAGAAAAAGTGTGGTATTGAAGATAGCTCCCACAGGAAAGCAGCTGCAAATGTGACACCGTGCTGGCTGCTAGACTGCATGGGGACCTACTTACTATTGTAGCTGGGGTCTGCCTTCCTGCTTTCTTGTAGCTCCCATACTCAGCGGTATACCTTAACTGACAAAACGTAGTTTTTTCAATGGGAGCTGAGAAGAAAAAGTGTGGTATTGAAGATAGCTCCCACAGGAAAGCAGCTGCAAATGTGACACCGTGCTGGCTGCTAGACTGCATGGGGACCTACTTACTACTGTAGCTGGGGTCTGCCTTCCTGCATTCTTGTAGCTCCCGTACTCAGTGGTAGACCTTAAGAGACAAATGTATTTTTTCAATGGGAGCTGAACAGAAAAAGTGTGGTATTGAAGATAGCTCCCACAGGAAAGCAGCTGCAAATGTGACACCGTGCTGGCTGCTAGACTGCATGGGGACCTACTTACTACTGTAGCTGGGGTCTGCCTTCCTGCTTTCTTGTAGCTCCCGTACTCAGTGGTATACCTTAACTGACAAATGTATTTTTTCAATGGGAGCTGAGGAGAAAAAGTGTGGTATTGAAGATAGCTCCCACAGGAAAGCAGCTGCAAATGTGACACCGTGCTGGCTGCTAGACTGCATGCGGACCTACTTACTACAGTAGCTGGGGTCTGCCTTCCTGCTTTCTTTTAGCTCCCATACTCAGCGGTATACCTTAACTGACAAATGTATTCTTTCAATGGGAGCTGAACAGAAAAAGTGTGGTATTGAAGATAGCTCCCACAGGAAAGCAGCTGCAAATGTGACACCGTGCTGGCTGCTAGACTGCATGGGGACCTACTTACTACTGTAGCTGGGGTCTGCCTTCCTGCTTTCTTGTAGCTCCCATACTCAGCGGTATACCTTAACTGACAAAATGTAGTTTTTACAATGGGAGCTGAGAAGAAAAAGTGTGGTATTGAAGATAGCTCCCACAGGAAAGCAGCTGCAAATGTGACACCGTGCTGTCTGCTAGACTGCATGGGGACCTACTTACTACTGTAGCTGGGGTCTGTCTTCCTGCTTTCTTGTAGCTCCCGTACTCAGTGGTATACCTTAAGAGACAAATGTATTTTTTCAATGGGAGCTGAACAGAAAAAGTGTGGTATTGAAGATAGCTCCCACAGGAAAGTAGCTGCAAATGTGACACCGTGCTGGCTGCTAGACTGCATGGGGACCTACTTACTACTGTAGCTGGGATCTATCTTCCTGCTTTCTTGTAGCTCCCATACTCAGTTGTATACCTTAAGAGACAAAATGTAGTTTTTTTAATGGGAGCTGAACAGAAAAAGTGTGATATTGAAGATAGCTCCCACAGGAAAGCAGCTGCAAATGTGACACCGTGCTGGCTGATAGACTGCATGGGGACCTACTTACTACTGTAGCTGGGGTCTGCCTTCCTGCTTTCTTGTAGCTCCCGTACTCAGTGGTATACCTTAACTGACAAATGTATTTTTTCAATGGGAGCTGAACAGAAAAACGTGTGGTATTGAAGATAGCTCCCACAGGAAAGCAGCTGCAAATGTGACACCGTGCTGCCTGCTAGACTGCATGGGGACCTACTTACTATTGTACCTGGGGTCTGCCTTCCTGCTTTCTTGTAGCTCCCATACTTAGCGGTATACCTTAACTGACAAATGTATTCTTTCAATGGGAGCTGAGGAGAAAAAGTGTGGTATTGAAGATAGCTCCCACAGGAAAGCAGCTGCAAATGTGACACCGTGCTGGCTGCTAGACTGCATGGGGACCTACTTACTACTGTAGCTGGGGTCTGCCTTCCTGCTTTCTTGTAGCTCCCATACTCAGTGGTATACCTTAACTGACAAAATGTAGTTTTTTCAATGGGAGCTGAACAGAAAAAGTGTGGTATTGAAGATAGCTCCCACAGGAAAGTAGCTGCAAATGTGACACCGTGCTGGCTGCTAGACTGCATGGGGACCTACTTACTACTGTAGCTGGGATCTATCTTCCTGCTTTCTTGTAGCTCCCATACTCAGTTGTATACCTTAAGAGACAAAATGTAGTTTTTTTAATGGGAGCTGAACAGAAAAAGTGTGATATTGAAGATAGCTCCCACAGGAAAGCAGCTGCAAATGTGACACCGTGCTGGCTGATAGACTGCATGGGGACCTACTTACTACTGTAGCTGGGGTCTGCCTTCCTGCTTTCTTGTAGCTCCCGTACTCAGTGGTATACCTTAACTGACAAATGTATTTTTTCAATGGGAGCTGAACAGAAAAACGTGTGGTATTGAAGATAGCTCCCACAGGAAAGCAGCTGCAAATGTGACACCGTGCTGCCTGCTAGACTGCATGGGGACCTACTTACTATTGTACCTGGGGTCTGCCTTCCTGCTTTCTTGTAGCTCCCATACTTAGCGGTATACCTTAACTGACAAATGTATTCTTTCAATGGGAGCTGAGGAGAAAAAGTGTGGTATTGAAGATAGCTCCCACAGGAAAGCAGCTGCAAATGTGACACCGTGCTGGCTGCTAGACTGCATGGGGACCTACTTACTACTGTAGCTGGGGTCTGCCTTCCTGCTTTCTTGTAGCTCCCATACTCAGTGGTATACCTTAACTGACAAAATGTAGTTTTTTCAATGGGAGCTGAACAGAAAAAGTATGGTATTAAAGATAGCTCCCTCAGGAAAGCAGCTGCAAATGTGACACCGTGCTGGCTGCTAGACTGCATGGGGACCTACTTACTACTGTAGCTGGGGTCTATCTTCCTGCTTTCTTGTAGCTCCCATACTCAGTTGTATACCTTCAGAGACAAAATGTAGTTTTTTCAATGGGAGCTGAAGAGAAGAAGTGTGGTATTGAAGATAGCTCCCACAGGAAAGCAGCTGCAAATGTGACACCGTGCTGGCTGCTAGACTGCATGGGGACCTACTTACTACTGTAGCTGGGGTCTGCCTTCCTGCTTTCTTGTAGCTCCCATACTCAGCGGTATACCTTAACTGAATAATGTATTCTTTCAATGGGAGCTGAACAGAAAAAGTGTGGTATTGAAGATAGCTCCCACAGGAAAGCAGCTGCAAATGTGACACCGTGCTGGCTGCTAGACTGCATGGGGACCTACTTACTATTGTCGCTGGGGTCTGCCTTCCTGCTTTCTTGTAGCTCCCATACTCAGCGGTATACCTTAACTGACAAAACGTAGTTTTTTCAATGGGAGCTGAGAAGAAAAAGTGTGGTATTGAAGATAGCTCCCACAGGAAAGCAGCTGCAAATGTGACACCGTTCTGGCTGCTAGACTGCATGGGGACCTACTTACTACTGTAGCTGGGGTCTGCCTTCCTGCTTTCTTGTAGCTCCCGTACTCAGTGGTAGACCTTAAGAGACAAATGTATTTTTTCAATGGGAGCTGAACAGAAAAAGTGTGGTATTGAAGATAGCTCCCACAGGAAAGCAGCTGCAAATGTGACACCGTGCTGGCTGCTAGACTGCATGGGGACCTACTTACTACTGTAGCTGGGGTCTGCCTTCCTGCTTTCTTGTAGCTCCCGTACTCAGTGGTATACCTTAACTGACAAATGTATTTTTTCAATGGGAGCTGAGGAGAAAAACTGTGGTATTGAAGATAGCTCCCACAGGAAAGCAGCTGCAAATGTGACACCGTGCTGGCTGCTAGACTGCATGCGGACCTACTTACTACAGTAGCTGGGGTCTGCCTTCCTGCTTTCTTGTAGCTCCCATACTCAGCGGTATACCTTAACTGACAAATGTATTCTTTCAATGGGAGCTGAACAGAAAAAGTGTGGTATTGAAGATAGCTCCCACAGGAAAGCAGCTGCAAATGTGACACCGTGCTGGCTGCTAGACTGCATGGGGACCTACTTACTACTGTAGCTGGGGTCTACCTTCCTGCTTTCTTGTAGCTCCCATACTCAGCGGTATACCTTAACTGACAAATGTATTCTTTCAATGGGAGCTGAACAGAAAAAGTGTGGTATTGAAGATAGCTCCCACAGGAAAGCAGCTGCAAATGTGACACCGTGCTGCCTGCTAGACTGCATGGGGACCTACTTACTACTGTAGCTGGGCTCTGCCTTCCTGCTTTCTTGTAGCTCCCATACTCAGCGGTATACTTTAACTGACAAATGTATTCTTTCAATGGGAGCTGAACAGAAAAAGTGTGGTATTGAAGATAGCTCCCACAGGAAAGCAGCTGCAAATGTGACACCGTGCTGGCTGCTAGACTGCATGGGGACCTACTTACTACAGTAGCTGGGGTCTGCCTTCCTGCTTTTTTGTAGCTCCCATACTCAGCGGTATACTTTAACTGACAAAATGTAGTTTTTTCAATGGGAGCTGAACAGAAAAAGTATGGTATTGAAGATAGCTCCCACAGGAAGGCAGATGCAAATGTGACACCGTGCTGGCTGCTAGACTGCATGGGGACCTACTTACTACTGTAGCTGGGATCTATCTTCCTGCTTTCTTGTAGCTCCCATACTCAGCGGTATACCTTAACTGACAAATGTATTCTTTAAATGGGAACTGAGGAGAAAAAGTGTGGTATTGAAGATAGCTCCCACAGGAAAGCAGCTACAAATGTGACATCGTGCTGGCTGCTAGACTGCATGGGGACCTACTTACTACTGTAGCTGGGATCTATCTTCCTGCTTTCTTGTAGCTCCCATACTTAGTTGTATACCTTAAGACTCAAAATGTAGTTTATTCAATGGGAGCTGAACTGAAAAATTGTGGTATTGAAGATAGCTCCCACAGGAAAGTAGCTGCAAATGTGACACCGTGCTGGCTGCTAGACTGCATGGGGACCTACTTACTACTGTAGCTGGGATCTATCTTCCTGCTTTCTTGTAGCTCCCATACTCAGTTGTATACCTTCAGAGACAAAATGTAGTTTTTTCAATGGGAGCTGAAGAGAAAAAGTGTGGTATTGAAGATAGCTCCGACAGGAAAGCAGCTGCAAATGTGACACCGTGCTGGCTGCTAGACTGCATGGGGACCTACTTACTACTGTAGCTGGGGTCTGCCTTCCTGCTTTCTTGTAGCTCCCATACTCAGTGGTATACCTTAACTGACAAATGTATTCTTTCAATGGGAGCTGAACAGAAAAAGTGTGGTATTGAAGATAGCTCCCACAGGAAAGCAGCTGCAAATGTGACACCGTGCTGGCTGCTAGACTGCATGGGGACCTACTTACTACTGTAGCTGGGGTCTGCCTTCCTGCTTTCTTGTAGCTCCCGTACTCAGTGGTATACCTTAACTGACAAATGTATTTTTTCAATGGGAGCTGAGGAGAAAAACTGTGGTATTGAAGATAGCTCCCACAGGAAAGCAGCTGCAAATGTGACACCGTGCTGCCTGCTAGACTGCATGGGGACCTACTTACTACTGTAGCTGGGGTCTGCCTTCCTGCTTTCTTGTAGCTCCCATACTTAGCGGTATACCTTAACTGACAAATGTATTCTTTCAATGGGAGCTGAGAAGAAAAAGTGTGGTATTGAAGATAGCTCCCACAGGAAAGCAGCTGCAAATGTGACACCGTGCTGGCTGCTAGACTGCATGGGGACCTACTTACTACTGTAGCTGGGGTCTGCCTTCCTGCTTTCTTGTAGCTCCCGTACTCAGTGGTAGACCTTAAGAGACAAATGTATTTTTTCAATGGGAGCTGAACAGAAAAAGTGTGGTATTGAAGATAGCTCCCACAGGAAAGCAGCTGCAAATGTGACACCGTGCTGGCTGCTAGACTGCATGGGGACCTACTTACTACTGTAGCTGGGGTCTGCCTTCCTGCTTTCTTGTAGCTCCCGTACTCAGTGGTATACCTTAACTGACAAATGTATTTTTTCAATGGGAGCTGAGGAGAAAAACTGTGGTATTGAAGATAGCTCCCACAGGAAAGCAGCTGCAAATGTGACACCGTGCTGGCTGCTAGACTGCATGGGGACCTACTTACTACAGTAGCTGGGGTCTGCCTTCCTGCTTTCTTGTAGCTCCCATACTCAGCGGTATACCTTAACTGACAAATGTATTCTTTCAATGGGAGCTGAACAGAAAAAGTGTGGTATTGAAGATAGCTCCCACAGGAAAGCAGCTGCAAATGTGACACCGTGCTGGCTGCTAGACTGCATGGGGACCTACTTACTACTGTAGCTGGGGTCTGCCTTCCTGCTTTCTTGTAGCTCCCATACTCAGCGGTATACCTTAACTGACAAAATGTAGTTTTTACAAAGGGAGCTGAGAAGAAAAAGTGTGGTATTGAAGATAACTCCCACAGGAAAGCAGCTGCAAATGTGACACCGTGCTGGCTGCTAGACTGCATGGGGACCTACTTACTACTGTAGCTGGGGTCTGCCTTCCTGCTCTCTTGTAGCTCCCGTACTCAGTGGTATACCTTAACTGACAAATGTATTTTTTCAATGGGAGCTGAGGAGAAAAACTGTGGTATTGAAGATAGCTCCCACAGGAAAGCAGCTGCAAATGTGACACCGTGCTGCCTGCTAGACTGCATGGGGACCTACTTACTACTGTAGCTGGGATCTATCTTCCTGCTTTCTTGTAGCTCCCATACTCAGCGGTATACCTTAACTGACAAATGTATTCTTTAAATGGGAACTGAGGAGAAAAAGTGTGGTATTGAAGATAGCTCCCACAGGAAAGCAGCTACAAATGTGACATCGTGCTGGCTGCTAGACTGCATGGGGACCTACTTACTACTGTAGCTGGGATCTATCTTCCTGCTTTCTTGTAGCTCCCATACTTAGTTCTATACCTTAAGACTCAAAATGTAGTTTATTCAATGGGAGCTGAACTGAAAAATTGTGGTATTGAAGATAGCTCCCACAGGAAAGTAGCTGCAAATGTGACACCGTGCTGGCTGCTAGACTGCATGGGGACCTACTTACTACTGTAGCTGGGATCTATCTTCCTGCTTTCTTGTAGCTCCCATACTCAGTTGTATACCTTAAGAGACAAAATGTAGTTTTTTCAATGGGAGCTGAAGAGAAAAAGTGTGGTATTGAAGATAGCTCCGACAGGAAAGCAGCTGCAAATGTGACACCGTGCTGGCTGCTAGACTGCATGGGGACCTACTTACTACTGTAGCTGGGGTCTGCCTTCCTGCTTTCTTGTAGCTCCCATACTCAGTGGTATACCATAACTGACAAATGTATTCTTTCAATGGGAGCTGAGAAGAAAAAGTGTGGTATTGAAGATAGCTCCCACAGGAAAGCAGCTGCAAATGTGACACCGTGCTGGCTGCTAGACTGCATGGGGACCTACTTACTACTGTAGCTGGGGTCTGCCTTCCTGCTTTCTTGTAGCTCCCATACTCAGTGGTATACCTTAACTGACAAACGTATTCTTTCAATGGGAGCTGAACAGAAAACGTGTGGTATTGAAGATAGCTCCCACAGGAAAGCAGCTGCAAATGTGACACCGTGCTGGCTGCTAGACTGCATGGGGACCTACTTACTACTGTAGCTGGGGTCTGCCTTCCTGCTTTCTTGTAGCTCCCATACTCAGTGGTATACCTTAACTGACAAAATGTAGTTTTTTCAATGGGAGCTGAACAGAAAAAGTATGGTATTGAAGATAGCTTCCACAGGAAAGCAGCTGCAAATGTGACACCGTGCTGGCTGCTAGACTGCATGGGGACCTACTTACTACTGTAGCTGGGATCTATCTTCCTGCTTTCTTGTAGCTCCCATACTCAGCGGTATACCTTAACTGACAAATGTATTCTTTAAATGGGAACTGAGGAGAAAAAGTGTGGTATTGAAGATAGCTCCCACAAGAAAGCAGCTGCAAATGTGACACCGTGCTGGCTGCTAGACTGCATGGGGACCTACTTACTACTGTAGCTGGGATCTATCTTCCTGCTTTCTTGTAGCTCCCATACTTAGTTGTATACCTTAAGAGTCAAAATGTAGTTTATTCAATGGGAGCTGAACTGAAAAATTGTGGTATTGAAGATAGCTCTCACAGGAAAGCAGCTGCAAATGTGACACCGTGCTGGCTGCTAGACTGCATGGGGACCTACTTACTACTGTAGCTGGGATCTATCTTCCTGCTTTCTTGTAGCTCCCATACTCAGTTGTATACCTTAAGAGACAAAATGTAGTTTTTTCAATGGGAGCTGAAGAGAAGAAGTGTGGTATTGAAGATAGCTCCCACAGGAAAGCAGCTGCAAATGTGACACCGTGCTGGCTGCTAGACTGCATGGGGACCTGCTTACTACTGTAGCTGGGATCTATCTTCCTGCTTTCTTGTAGCTCCCATACTCAGTGGTATACCTTAACTGACAAATGTATTCTTTCAATGGGAGCTGAGAAGAAAAACTGTGGTATTGAAGATAGCTCCCACAGGAAAGCAGCTGCACATGTCACACGGTGCTGGCTGCTAGACTGCATGGGGACCTACTTACTACTGTAGCTGGGGTCTGCCTTCCTGCTTTCTTGTAGCTCCCATACTCAGCGGTATACCTTAACTGACAAATGTATTCTTTCAATGGGAGCTGAACAGAAAAAGTGTGGTATTGAAGATAGCTCCCACAGGAAAGCAGCTGCAAATGTGACACCGTGCTGGCTGCTAGACTGCATGGGGACCTACTTACTACTGTAGCTGGGGTCTGCCTTCCTGCTTTCTTGTAGCTCCCATACTCAGCGGTATACTTTAACTGACAAATGTATTCTTTCAATGGGAGCTGAACAGAAAAAGTGTGGTATTGAAGATAGCTCCCACAGGAAAGCAGCTGCAAATGTGACACCGTGCTGGCTGCTAGACTGCATGGGGACCTACTTACTACTGTAGCTGGGGTCTGCCTTCCTGCTTTCTTGTAGCTCCCATACTCAGCGGTATACTTTAACTGACAAAATGTAGTTTTTTCAATGGGAGCTGAACAGAAAAAGTATGGTATTGAAGATAGCTCCCACAGGAAGGCAGATGCAAATGTGACACCGTGCTGGCTGCTAGACTGCATGGGGACCTACTTACTACTGTAGCTGGGATCTATATTCCTGCTTTCTTGTAGCTCCCATACTCAGCGGTATACCTTAACTGACAAATGTATTTTTTAAATGGGAACTGAGGAGAAAAAGTGTGGTATTGAAGATAGCTCCCACAGGAAAGCAGCTGCAAATGTGACACCGTGCTGGCTGCTAGACTGCATGGGGACCTACTTATTACTGTAGCTGGGATCTATCTTCCTGCTTTCTTGTAGCTCCCATACTTAGTTGTATACCTTAAGAGTCAAAATGTAGTTTATTCAATGGGAGCTGAACTGAAAAATTGTGGTATTGAAGATAGCTCCCACAGGAAAGTAGCTGCAAATGTGACACCGTGCTGGCTGCTAGACTGCATGGGGACCTACTTACTACTGTAGCTGGGATCTATCTTCCTGCTTTCTTGTAGCTCCCATACTCAGTTGTATACCTTAAGAGACAAAATGTAGTTTTTTCAATGGGAGCTCAACAGAAAAAGTGTGGTATTGAAGATAGCTCCGACAGGAAAGCAGCTGCAAATGTGACACCGTGCTGGCTGCTAGACTGCATGGGGACCTACTTACTACTGTAGCTGGGGTCTGCCTTCCTGCTTTCTTGTAGCTCCCATACTCAGTGGTATACCTTAACTGACAAATGTATTCTTTCAATGGGAGCTGAACAGAAAAAGTGTGGTATTGAAGATAGCTCCCACAGGAAAGCAGCTGCAAATGTGACACCGTGCTGGCTGCTAGACTGCATGGGGACCTACTTACTACTGTAGCTGGGGTCTGCCTTCCTGCTTTCTTGTAGCTCCCATACTCAGTGGTATACCTTAACTGACAAACGTATTCTTTCAATGGGAGCTGAACAGAAAACGTGTGGTATTGAAGATAGCTCCCACAGGAAAGCAGCTGCAAATGTGACACCGTGCTGGCTGCTAGACTGCATGGGGACCTACTTACTACTGTAGCTGGGGTCTGCCTTCCTGCTTTCTTGTAGCTCCCATACTCAGTGGTATACCTTAACTGACAAATGTATTCTTTCAATGGGAGCTGAGAAGAAAAAGTGTGGTATTGAAGATAGCTCCCACAGGAAAGCAGCTGCAAATGTGACACCGTGCTGGCTGCTAGACTGCATGGGGACCTACTTACTACTGTAGCTGGGGTCTGCCTTCCTGCTTTCTTGTAGCTCCCATACTCAGCGGTATACCTTAACTGACAAAATGTAGTTTTTACAAAGGGAGCTGAGAAGAAAAAGTGTGGTATTGAAGATAGCTCCCACAGGAAAGCAGCTGCAAATGTGACACCGTGCTGGCTGCTAGACTGCATGGGGACCTACTTACTACTGTAGCTGGGGTCTGCCTTCCTGCTTTCTTGTAGGTCCCATACTCAGTGGTATACCTTAACTGACAAATGTATTTTTTCAATGGGAGCTGAACAGAAAAAGTGTGGTATTGAAGATAGCTCCCACAGGAAAGCAGCTGCAAATGTGACACCGTGCTGGCTGCTAGACTGCATGGGGACCTACTTACTACAGTAGCTGGGGTCTGCCTTCCTGCTTTCTTGTAGCTCCCATACTCAGCGGTATACCTTAACTGACAAATGTATTCTTTCAATGGGAGCTGAACAGAAAAAGTGTGGTATTGAAGATAGCTCCCACAGGAAAGCAGCTGCAAATGTGACACCGTGCTGGCTGCTAGACTGCATGGGGACCTACTTACTACTGTAGCTGGGGTCTGCCTTCCTGCTTTCTTGTAGCTCCCATACTCAGCGGTATACCTTAACTGACAAAATGTAGTTTTTACAAAGGGAGCTGAGAAGAAAAAGTGTGGTATTGAAGATAGCTCCCACAGGAAAGCAGTTGCAAATGTGACACCGTGCTGGCTGCTAGACTACATGGGGACCTACTTACTACTGTAGCTGGGATCTATCTTCCTGCTTTCTTGTAGCTCCCATACTCAGTTGTATACCTTAAGAGACAAAATGTAGTTTTTTTAATGGGAGCTGAACAGAAAAAGTGTGATATTGAAGATAGCTCCCACAGGAAAGCAACTGCAAATGTGACACCGTGCTGGCTGATAGACTGCATGGGGACCTACTTACTACTGTAGCTGGGGTCTGCCTTCCTGCTTTCTTGTAGCTCCCGTACTCAGTGGTATACCTTAACTGACAAATGTATTTTTTCAATTTGAGCTGAACAGAAAAACGTGTGGTATTGAAGATAGCTCCCACAGGAAAGCAGCTGCAAATGTGACACCGTGCTGGCTGCTAGACTGCATGGGGACCTACTTACTACTGTAGGTGGGATCTATCTTCCTGCTTTCTTGTAGCTCCCATACTCAGCGGTATACCTTAACTGACAAAATGTAGTTTTTTCAATGGGAGCTCAACAGAAAAAGTGTGGTATTGAAGATAGCTCCCACAGGAAAGCAGCTGCAAATGTGACACCGTGCTGGCTGCTAGACTGCATGGGGACCTACTTACTACTGTAGCTGGGATCTATCTTCCTGCTTTCTTGTAGCTCCCATTCTCACTGGTATACCTTAACTGACAAATGTATTCTTTCAATGGGAGCTGAGAAGAAAAAGTGTGGTATTGAAGATAGCTGCCACAGGAAAGGATCTGCACATGTCACACCGTGCTGGCTGCTAGACTGCATGGGGACCTACTTACTACTGTAGCTGGGGTCTGCCTTCCTGCTTTCTTGTAGCTCCCATACTCAGCGGTATACTTTAACTGACAAATGTATTCTTTCAATGGGAGCTGAACAGAAAAAGTGTGGTATTGAAGATAGCTCCCACAGGAAAGCAGCTGCAAATGTGACACCGTGCTGGCTGCTAGACTGCATGGGGACCTACTGACTACTGTAGCTGGGGTCTGCCTTCCTGCTTTCTTGTAGCTCCCATACTCAGCGGTATACTTTAACTGACAAAATGTAGTTTTTTCATTGGGAGCTGAACAGAAAAAGTATGGTATTGAAGATAGCTCCCACAGGAAGGCAGATGCAAATGTGACACCGTGCTGGCTGCTAGACTGCATGGGGACCTACTTACTACTGTAGCTGGGATCTATCTTCCTGCTTTCTTGTAGCTCCCATACTCAGCGGTATACCTTAACTGACAAATGTATTCTTTAAATGGGAACTGAACAGAAAAAGTGTGGTATTGAAGATAGCTCCCACAGGAAAGCAGCTGCAAATGTGACACCGTGCTGGCTGCTAGACTGCATGGGGACCTACTTACTACTGTAGCTGGGATCTATCTTCCTGCTTTCTTGTAGCTCCCATACTTAGTTGTATACCTTAAGAGTCAAAATGTAGTTTATTCAATGGGAGCTGAACTGAAAAATTGTGGTATTGAAGATAGCTCCCACAGGAAAGTAGCTGCAAATGTGACACCGTGCTGGCTGCTAGACTGCATGGGGACCTACTTACTACTGTAGCTGGGATCTATCTTCCTGCTTTCTTGTAGCTCCCATACTCAGTTGTATACCTTAAGAGACAAAATGTAGTTTTTTCAATGGGAGCTGAAGAGAAAAAGTGTGGTATTGAAGATAGCTCCGACAGGAAAGCAGCTGCAAATGTGACACCGTGCTGGCTGCTAGACTGCATGGGGACCTACTTACTACTGTAGCTGGGGTCTGCCTTCCTGCTTTCTTGTAGGTCCCATACTCAGTGGTATACCTTAAGAGACAAATGTATTTTTTCAATGGGAGCTGAACAGAAAAAGTGTGGTATTGAAGATAGCTCCCACAGGAAAGCAGCTGCAAATGTGACACCGTGCTGGCTGCTAGACTGCATGGGGACCTACTTACTACTGTAGCTGGGGTCTGCCTTCCTGCTTTCTTGTAGGTCCCATACTCAGTGGTATACCTTAAGAGACAAATGTATTTTTTCAATGGGAGCTGAACAGAAAAAGTGTGGTATTGAAGATAGCTCCCACAGGAAAGCAGCTGCAAATGTGACACCGTGCTGGCTGCTAGACTGCATGGGGACCTACTTACTACTGTAGCTGGGGTCTGCCTTCCTGCTTTCTTGTAGCTCCCATACTCAGCGGTATACCTTAACTGACAAATGTATTCTTTCAATGGGAGGTGAACAGAAAAAGTGTGGTATTGAAGATAGCTCCCACAGGAAAGCAGCTGCAAATGTGACACCGTGCTGGCTGCTAGACTGCATGGGGACCTACTTACTACTGTAGCTGGGGTCTGCCTTCCTGCTTTCTTGTAGCTCCCATACTCAGCGGTATACCTTAACTGACAAAATGTAGTTTTTACAAAGGGAGCTGAGAAGAAAAAGTGTGGTATTGAAGATAGCTCCCACAGGAAAGCAGCTGCAAATGTGACACCGTGCTGCCTGCTAGACTGCATGGGGACCTACTTACTATTGTAGCTGGGGTCTGCCTTCCTGCTTTCTTGTAGCTCCCATACTTAGAGGTATACCTTAAATGACAAATGTATTCTTTCAATGGGAGCTGAGGAGAATAAGTGTGGTATTGAAGATAGCTCCCACAGGAAAGCAGCTGCAAATGTGACACCGTGCTGGCTGCTAGACTGCATGGGGACCTACTTACTACTGTAGCTGGGATCTATCTTCCTGCTTTCTTGTAGCTCCCATACTCAGCGGTATACCTTAACTGACAAATGTATTCTTTAAATGGGAACTGAGGAGAAAAAGTGTGGTATTGAAGATAGCTCCCACAGGAAAGCAGCTGCAAATGTGACACCGTGCTGGCTGCTAGACTGCATGGGGACCTACTTACTACTGTAGCTGGGATCTATCTTCCTGCTTTCTTGTAGCTCCCATTCTCACTGGTATACCTTAACTGACAAATGTATTCTTTCAATGGGAGCTGAGAAGAAAAAGTGTGGTATTGAAGATAGCTGCCACAGGAAAGGATCTGCACATGTCACACCGTGCTGGCTGCTAGACTGCATGGGGACCTACTTACTACTGTAGCTGGGGTCTGCCTTCCTGCTTTCTTGTAGCTCCCATACTCAGCGGTATACCTTAACTGACAAATGTATTCTTTCAATGGGAGCTGAACAGAAAAAGTGTGGTATTGAAGATAGCTCCCACAGGAAAGCAGCTGCAAATGTGACACCGTGCTGGCTGCTAGACTGCATGGGGACCTACTGACTACTGTAGCTGGGGTCTGCCTTCCTGCTTTCTTGTAGCTCCCATACTCAGCGGTATACTTTAACTGACAAAATGTAGTTTTTTCATTGGGAGCTGAACAGAAAAAGTATGGTATTGAAGATAGCTCCCACAGGAAAGTAGCTGCAAATGTGACACCGTGCTGGCTGCTAGACTGCATGGGGACCTACTTACTACTGTAGCTGGGATCTATCTTCCTGCTTTCTTGTAGCTCCCATACTCAGTTGTATACCTTAAGAGACAAAATGTAGTTTTTTCAATGGGAGCTGAAGAGAAAAAGTGTGGTATTGAAGATAGCTCCGACAGGAAAGCAGCTGCAAATGTGACACCGTGCTGGCTGCTAGACTGCATGGGGACCTACTTACTACTGTAGCTGGGGTCTGCCTTCCTGCTTTCTTGTAGCTCCCATACTCAGTGGTATACCTTAACTGACAAATGTATTCTTTCAATGGGAGCTGAACAGAAAAAGTGTGGTATTGAAGATAGCTCCCACAGGAAAGCAGCTGCAAATGTGACACCGTGCTGGCTGCTAGACTGCATGGGGACCTACTTACTACTGTAGCTGGGGTCTGCCTTCCTGCTTTCTTGTAGCTCCCATACTCAGCGGTATACTTTAACTGACAAAATGTAGTTTTTTCAATGGGAGCTGAACAGAAAAAGTATGGTATTGAAGATAGCTCCCACAGGAAGGCAGATGCAAATGTGACACAGTGCTGGCTGATAGACTGCATGGGGACCTACTTACTACTGTAGCTGGGATCTATCTTCCTGCTTTCTTGTAGCTCCCATACTCAGCGGTATACCTTAACTGACAAATGTATTCTTTAAATGGGAACTGAGGAGAAAAAGTGTGATATTGAAGATAGCTCCCACAGGAAAGCAGCTGCAAATGTGACACCGTGCTGCCTGCTAGACTGCATGGGGACCTACTTACTACTGTAGCTGGGATCTATCTTCCTGCTTTCTTGTAGCTCCCATACTTAGTTGTATACCTTAAGAGTCAAAATGTAGTTTATTCAATGGGAGCTGAACTGAAAAATTGTGGTATTGAAGATAGCTCCCACAGGAAAGTAGCTGCAAATGTGACACCGTGCTGGCTGATAGACTGCATGGGGACCTACTTACTACTGTAGCTGGGATCTATCTTCCTGCTTTCTTGTAGCTCCCATACTCAGTTGTATACCTTAAGAGACAAAATGTAGTTTTTTCAATGGGAGCTGAACAGAAAAAGTGTGGTATTGAAGATAGCTCCCACAGGAAAGCAGCTGCAAATGTGACACCGTGCTGGCTGCTAGACTGCATGGGGACCTACTTACTACTGTAGCTGGGGTCTGCCTTCCTGCTTTCTTGTAGCTCCCATACTCAGCGGTATACCTTAACTGACAAATGTATTCTTTCAATGGGAGCTGAGAAGAAAAAGTGTGGTATTGAAGATAGCTCCCACAGGAAAGCAGCTGCAAATGTGACACCGTGCTGGCTGCTAGACTGCATGGGGACCTACTTACTACTGTAGCTGGGGTCTGCCTTCCTGCTTTCTTGTAGCTCCCATAATCAGCGGTATACCTTAACTGACAAAATGTAGTTTTTACAAAGGGAGCTGAGAAGAAAAAGTTTGGTATTGAAGATAGCTCCCACAGGAAAGCAGCTGCAAATGTGACACCGTGCTGGCTGCTAGACTGCATGGGGACCTACTTACTACTGTAGCTGGGGTCTGCCTTCCTGCTTTCTTGTAGCTCCCGTACTCAGTGGTATACCTTCACTGACAAATGTATTCTTTCAATGGGAGCTGAGAAGAAAAAGTGTGGTATTGAAAATAGCTCCCACAGGAAAGCAGCTGCAAATGTGACACCGTGCTGGCTGATAGACTGCATGGGGACCTACTTACTACTGTAGCTGGGGTCTGCCTTCCTGCTTTCTTGTAGCTCCCATACTCAGTGGTATACCTTAACTGACAAAATGTAGTTTTTTCAATGGGAGCTGAACAGAAAAAGTGTGGTATTGAAGATAGCTCCCACAGGAAAGCAGCTGCAAATGTGACACCGTCCTGGCTGATAGACTGCATGGGGACCTACTTACTACTGTAGCTGGGATCTATCTTCCTGCTTTCTTGTAGCTCCCATACTCAGCGGTATACCTTAACTGACAAATGTATTCTTTCAATGGGAGCTGAACAGAAAAAGTGTGGTATTGAAGATAGCTCCCACAGGAAAGCAGCTGCAAATGTGACACCGTGCTGGCTGCTAGACTGCATGGGGACCTACTTACTACTGTAGCTGGGATCTATCTTCCTGCTTTCTTGTTGCTCCCATACTCAGTTGTATACCTTAAGACACAAAATGTAGTTTTTTCAATGGGAGCTGAGAAGAAAAAGTGTGGTATTGAAGATAGCTCCCACAGGAAAGCAGCTGCAAATGTGACACCGTGCTGGCTGCTAGACTGCATGGGGACCTACTTACTACTTTAGCTGGGGTCTGCCTTCCTGCTTTCTTGTAGCTCCCATACTCAGTGGTATACCTTAACTGACAAAATGTAGTTTTTTCAATGGGAGCTGAACAGAAAAAGTGTGGTATTGAAGATAGCTGCCACAGGAAAGCAGCTGCAAATGTGACACCGTGCTGGCTGATAGACTGCATGGGGACCTACTTACTACTGTAGCTGGGGTCTGCCTTCCTGCTTTCTTGTAGCTCCCATACTCAGCGGTATACCTTAACTGACAAATGTATTCTTTCAATGGGAGCTGAACAGAAAAAGTGTGGTATTGAAGATAGCTCCCACAGGAAAGCAGCTGCAAATGTGACACCGTGCTGGCTGCTAGACTGCATGGGGACCTACTTACTACTGTAGCTGGGATCTATCTTCCTGCTTTCTTGTAGCTCCCATACTTAGTTGTATACCATAAGAGTCAAAATGTAGTTTATTCAACGGGAGCTGATGAGAAAAAGTGTGGTATTGAAGATAGCTCCCACAGGAAAGCAGCTGCAAATGTGACACAGTGCTGGCTGATAGACTGCATGGGGACCTACTTACTACTGTAGCTGGGATCTATCTTCCTGCTTTCTTGTAGCTCCCATACTTAGTTGTATACCTTAAGAGTCAAAATGTAGTTTATTCAATGGGAGCTGATGAGAAAAAGTGTGGTATTGAAGATAGCTCCCACAGGAAAGCAGCTGCAAATGTGACACTGTGCTGGCTGATAGATTGCATGGGGACCTACTTACTACTGTAGCTGGGATCTATCTTCCTGCTTTCTTGTAGCTCCCATACTCAGTTGTATACCTTAAGAGACAAAATGTAGTTTTTTCAATGGGAGCTGAAGAGAAAAAGTGTGGTATTGAAGATAGCTCCCACAGGAAAGCAGCTGCAAATGTGACACTGTGCTGGCTGCTAGACTGCATGGGGACCTACTTACTACTGTAGCTGGGGTCTGCCTTCCTGCTTTCTTGTAGCTCCCATACTCAGTGGTATACCGTAACTGACAAATGTATTCTTTCAATGGGAGCTGAACAGAAAAAGTGTGGTATTGAAGATAGCTCCCACAGGAAAGCAGCTGCAAATGTGACACCGTGCTGGCTGCTAGACTGCATGGGGACCTACTTACTACTGTAGCTGGGATCTATCTTCCTGCTTTCTTGTAGCTCCCATACTTAGTTGTATACCTTAAGAGTCAAAATGTAGTTTATTCAATGGGAGCTGATGAGAAAAAGTGTGGTATTGAAGATAGCTCCCACAGGAAAGCAGCTGCAAATGTGACACTGTGCTGGCTGCTAGACTGCATGGGGACCTACTTACTACTGTAGCTGGGATCTATCTTCCTGCTTTCTTGTAGCTCCCATACTCAGTTGTATACCTTAAGAGACAAAATGTAGTTTTTTCAATGAGAGCTGAAGAGAAAAAGTGTGGTATTGAAGATAGCTCCCACAGGAAAGCAGCTGCAAATGTGACACCGTGCTGGCTGATAGACTGCATGGGGACCTACTTACTACTGTAGCTGGGGTCTGCCTTCCTGCTTTCTTGTAGCTCCCATACTCAGTGGTATACCTTAACTGACAAATGTATTCTTTCAATGGGAGCTGAACAGAAAAAGTGTGGTATTGAAGATAGCTCCCACAGGAAAGCAGCTGCAAATGTGACACCGTGCTGGCTGCTAGACTGCATGGGGACCTACTTACTACTGTAGCTGGGGTCTGCCTTCCTGCTTTCTTGTAGCTCCCATACTCAGCGGTATACCTTAACTGACAAATGTATTCTTTCAATGTGAGCTGAACAGAAAAAGTGTGGTATTGAAGATAGCTCCCACAGGAAAGCAGCTGCAAATGTGACACCGTGCTGGCTGCTAGACTGCATGGGGACCTACTTACTACAGTAGCTGGGGTCTGCCTTCCTGCTTTCTTGTAGCTCCCGTACTCAGTGGTATACCTTAAGAGACAAATGTCTTTTTTCAATGGGAGCTGAACAGAAAAAGTGTGGTATTGAAGATAGCTCCCACAGGAAAGCAGCTGCAAATGTGACACCGTGCTGGCTGATAGACTACATGGGGACCTACTTACTACTGTAGCTGGGATCTATCTTCCTGCTTTCTTGTTGCTCCCATACTCAGTTGTATACCTTAAGACACAAAATGTAGTTTTTTCAATGGGAGCTGAGAAGAAAAAGTGTGGTATTGAAGATAGCTCCCACAGGAAAGCAGCTGCAAATGTGACACCGTGCTGGCTGCTAGACTGCATGGGGACCTACTTACTACTTTAGCTGGGGTCTGCCTTCCTGCTTTCTTGTAGCTCCCATACTCAGTGGCATACCTTAACTGACAAAATGTAGTTTTTTCAATGGGAGCTGAACAGAAAAAGTGTGGTATTGAAGATAGCTGCCACAGGAAAGCAGCTGCAAATGTGACACCGTGCTGGCTGCTAGACTGCATGGGGACCTACTTACTACTGTAGCTGGGGTCTGCCTTCCTGCTTTCTTGTAGCTCCCATACTCAGCGGTATACCTTAACTGACAAATGTATTCTTTCAATGGGAGCTGAACAGAAAAAGTGTGGTATTGAAGATAGCTCCCACAGGAAAGCAGCTGCAAATGTGACACCGTGCTGGCTGCTAGACTGCATGGGGACCTACTTACTACTGTAGCTGGGATCTATCTTCCTGCTTTCTTGTAGCTCCCATACTTAGTTGTATACCATAAGAGTCAAAATGTAGTTTATTCAACGGGAGCTGATGAGAAAAAGTGTGGTATTGAAGATAGCTCCCACAGGAAAGCAGCTGCAAATGTGACACAGTGCTGGCTGATAGACTGCATGGGGACCTACTTACTACTGTAGCTGGGATCTATCTTCCTGCTTTCTTGTAGCTCCCATACTTAGTTGTATACCTTAAGAGTCAAAATGTAGTTTATTCAATGGGAGCTGATGAGAAAAAGTGTGGTATTGAAGATAGCTCCCACAGGAAAGCAGCTGCAAATGTGACACTGTGCTGGCTGATAGACTGCATGGGGACCTACTTACTACTGTAGCTGGGATCTATCTTCCTGCTTTCTTGTAGCTCCCATACTCAGTTGTATACCTTAAGAGACAAAATGTAGTTTTTTCAATGGGAGCTGAAGAGAAAAAGTGTGGTATTGAAGATAGCTCCCACAGGAAAGCAGCTGCAAATGTGACACTGTGCTGGCTGCTAGACTGCATGGGGACCTACTTACTACTGTAGCTGGGGTCTGCCTTCCTGCTTTCTTGTAGCTCCCATACTCAGTGATATACCTTAACTGACAAATGTATTCTTTAAATGGGAACTGAGGAGAATAAGTGTGGTATTGAAGATAGCTGCCACAGGAAAGCAGCTGCAAATGTGACACCGTGCTGGCTGATAGACTGCATGGGGACCTACTTACTACTGTAGCTGGGGTCTGCCTTCCTGCTTTCTTGTAGCTCCCATACTTAGTTGTATACCATAAGAGTCAAAATCTAGTTTATTCAACGGGAGCTGATGAGAAAAAGTGTGGTATTGAAGATAACTCCCACAGGAAAGCAGCTGCAAATGTGACACAGTGCTGGCTGATAGACTGCATGGGGACCTACTTACTACTGTAGCTGGGATCTATCTTCCTGCTTTCTTGTAGCTCCCATACTTAGTTGTATACCTTAAGAGTCAAAATGTAGTTTATTCAATGGGAGCTGATGAGAAAAAGTGTGGTATTGAAGATAGCTCCCACAGGAAAGCAGCTGCAAATGTGACACTGTGCTGGCTGATAGACTGCATGGGGACCTACTTACTACTGTAGCTGGGATCTATCTTCCTGCTTTCTTGTAGCTCCCATACTCAGTGGTATACCTTAACTGACAAATGTATTCTTTCAATGGGAGCTGAACAGAAAAAGTGTGGTATTGAAGATAGCTCCCACAGGAAAGCAGCTGCAAATGTGACACCGTGCTGGCTGCTAGACTGCATGGGGACCTACTTACTACTGTAGCTGGGGTCTGCCTTCCTGCTTTCTTGTAGCTCCCATACTCAGCGGTATACCTTAACTGACAAATGTATTCTTTCAATGGGAGCTGAACAGAAAAAGTGTGGTATTGAAGATAGCTCCCACAGGAAAGCAGCTGCAAATGTGACACCGTGCTGGCTGCTAGACTGCATGGGGACCTACTTACTACAGTAGCTGGGGTCTGCCTTCCTGCTTTCTTGTAGCTCCCGTACTCAGTGGTATACCTTAAGAGACAAATGTATTTTTTCAATGGGAGCTGAACAGAAAAAGTGTGGTATTGAAGATAGCTCCCACAGGAAAGCAGCTGCAAATGTGACACCGTGCTGGCTGATAGACTACATGGGGACCTACTTACTACTGTAGCTGGGATCTATCTTCCTGCTTTCTTGTTGCTCCCATACTCAGTTGTATACCTTAAGACACAAAATGTAGTTTTTTCAATGGGAGCTGAGAAGAAAAAGTGTGGTATTGAAGATAGCTCCCACAGGAAAGCAGCTGCAAATGTGACACCGTGCTGGCTGCTAGACTGCATGGGGACCTACTTACTACTTTAGCTGGGGTCTGCCTTCCTGCTTTCTTGTAGCTCCCATACTCAGTGGCATACCTTAACTGACAAAATGTAGTTTTTTCAATGGGAGCTGAACAGAAAAAGTGTGGTATTGAAGATAGCTGCCACAGGAAAGCAGCTGCAAATGTGACACTGTGCTGGCTGCTAGACTGCATGGGGACCTACTTACTACTGTAGCTGGGGTCTGCCTTCCTGCTTTCTTGTAGCTCCCATACTCAGTGATATACCTTAACTGACAAATGTATTCTTTCAATGGGAGCTGAACAGAAAAAGTGTGGTATTGAAGATAGCTGCCACAGGAAAGCAGCTGCAAATGTGACACCGTGCTGGCTGATAGACTGCATGGGGACCTACTTACTACTGTAGCTGGGGTCTGCCTTCCTGCTTTCTTGTAGCTCCCATACTTAGTTGTATACCATAAGAGTCAAAATCTAGTTTATTCAACGGGAGCTGATGAGAAAAAGTGTGGTATTGAAGATAACTCCCACAGGAAAGCAGCTGCAAATGTGACACAGTGCTGGCTGATAGACTGCATGGGGACCTACTTACTACTGTAGCTGGGATCTATCTTCCTGCTTTCTTGTAGCTCCCATACTTAGTTGTATACCTTAAGAGTCAAAATGTAGTTTATTCAATGGGAGCTGATGAGAAAAAGTGTGGTATTGAAGATAGCTCCCACAGGAAAGCAGCTGCAAATGTGACACTGTGCTGGCTGATAGACTGCATGGGGACCTACTTACTACTGTAGCTGGGATCTATCTTCCTGCTTTCTTGTAGCTCCCATACTCAGTGGTATACCTTAACTGACAAATGTATTCTTTCAATGGGAGCTGAACAGAAAAAGTGTGGTATTGAAGATAGCTCCCACAGGAAAGCAGCTGCAAATGTGACACCGTGCTGGCTGCTAGACTGCATGGGGACCTACTTACTACTGTAGCTGGGGTCTGCCTTCCTGCTTTCTTGTAGCTCCCATACTCAGCGGTATACCTTAACTGACAAATGTATTCTTTCAATGGGAGCTGAACAGAAAAAGTGTGGTATTGAAGATAGCTCCCACAGGAAAGCAGCTGCAAATGTGACACCGTGCTGGCTGCTAGACTGCATGGGGACCTACTTACTACAGTAGCTGGGGTCTGCCTTCCTGCTTTCTTGTAGCTCCCGTACTCAGTGGTATACCTTAAGAGACAAATGTATTTTTTCAATGGGAGCTGAACAGAAAAAGTGTGGTATTGAAGATAGCTCCCACAGGAAAGCAGCTGCAAATGTGACACCGTGCTGGCTGATAGACTACATGGGGACCTACTTACTACTGTAGCTGGGATCTATCTTCCTGCTTTCTTGTTGCTCCCATACTCAGTTGTATACCTTAAGACACAAAATGTAGTTTTTTCAATGGGAGCTGAGAAGAAAAAGTGTGGTATTGAAGATAGCTCCCACAGGAAAGCAGCTGCAAATGTGACACCGTGCTGGCTGCTAGACTGCATGGGGACCTACTTACTACTTTAGCTGGGGTCTGCCTTCCTGCTTTCTTGTAGCTCCCATACTCAGTGGCATACCTTAACTGACAAAATGTAGTTTTTTCAATGGGAGCTGAACAGAAAAAGTGTGGTATTGAAGATAGCTGCCACAGGAAAGCAGCTGCAAATGTGACACCGTGCTGGCTGCTAGACTGCATGGGGACCTACTTACTACTGTAGCTGGGGTCTGCCTTCCTGCTTTCTTGTAGCTCCCATACTCAGCGGTATACCTTAACTGACAAATGTATTCTTTCAATGGGAGCTGAACAGAAAAAGTGTGGTATTGAAGATAGCTCCCACAGGAAAGCAGCTGCAAATGTGACACCGTGCTGGCTGCTAGACTGCATGGGGACCTACTTACTACTTTAGCTGGGGTCTATCTTCCTGCTTTCTTGTAGCTCCCATACTTAGTTGTATACCATAAGAGTCAAAATGTAGTTTATTCAACGGGAGCTGATGAGAAAAAGTGTGGTATTGAAGATAGCTCCCACAGGAAAGCAGCTGCAAATGTGACACAGTGCTGGCTGATAGACTGCATGGGGACCTACTTACTACTGTAGCTGGGATCTATCTTCCTGCTTTCTTGTAGCTCCCATACTTAGTTGTATACCTTAAGAGTCAAAATGTAGTTTATTCAATGGGAGCTGATGAGAAAAAGTGTGGTATTGAAGATAGCTCCCACAGGAAAGCAGCTGCAAATGTGACACTGTGCTGGCTGATAGACTGCATGGGGACCTACTTACTACTGTAGCTGGGATCTATCTTCCTGCTTTCTTGTAGCTCCCATACTCAGTTGTATACCTTAAGAGACAAAATGTAGTTTTTTCAATGGGAGCTGAAGAGAAAAAGTGTGGTATTGAAGATAGCTCCCACAGGAAAGCAGCTGCAAATGTGACACTGTGCTGGCTGCTAGACTGCATGGGGACCTACTTACTACTGTAGCTGGGGTCTGCCTTCCTGCTTTCTTGTAGCTCCCATACTCAGTGGTATACCTTAACTGACAAATGTATTCTTTCAATGGGAGCTGAACAGAAAAAGTGTGGTATTGAAGATAGCTGCCACAGGAAAGCAGCTGCAAATGTGACACCGTGCTGGCTGATAGACTGCATGGGGACCTACTTACTACTGTAGCTGGGGTCTGCCTTCCTGCTTTCTTGTAGCTCCCATACTTAGTTGTATACCATAAGAGTCAAAATCTAGTTTATTCAACGGGAGCTGATGAGAAAAAGTGTGGTATTGAAGATAACTCCCACAGGAAAGCAGCTGCAAATGTGACACAGTGCTGGCTGATAGACTGCATGGGGACCTACTTACTACTGTAGCTGGGATCTATCTTCCTGCTTTCTTGTAGCTCCCATACTTAGTTGTATACCTTAAGAGTCAAAATGTAGTTTATTCAATGGGAGCTGATGAGAAAAAGTGTGGTATTGAAGATAGCTCCCACAGGAAAGCAGCTGCAAATGTGACACTGTGCTGGCTGATAGACTGCATGGGGACCTACTTACTACTGTAGCTGGGATCTATCTTCCTGCTTTCTTGTAGCTCCCATACTCAGTTGTATACCTTAAGAGACAAAATGTAGTTTTTTCAATGGGAGCTGAACAGAAAAAGTGTGGTATTGAAGATAGCTCCCACAGGAAAGCAGCTGCAAATGTGACACCGTGCTGGCTGCTAGACTGCATGGGGACCTACTTACTACTGTAGCTGGGGTCTGCCTTCCTGCTTTCTTGTAGCTCCCATACTCAGCGGTATACTTTAACTGACAAATGTATTCTTTCAATGGGAGCTGAACAGAAAAAGTGTGGTATTGAAGATAGCTCCCACAGGAAAGGATCTGCAAATGTGACACCATGCTGGCTGCTAGACTGCATGGGGACCTACTTACTACTGTAGCTGGGGTCTGCCTTCCTGCTTTCTTGTAGCTCCCATACTCAGTGGTATACCTTAACTGACAAAATGTAGTTTTTTCAATGGGAGCTGAACAGAAAAAGTATGGTATTAAAGATAGCTGCCACAGGAAAGCAGCTGCAAATGTGACACCGTGCTGGCTGCTAGACTGCATGGGGACCTACTTACTACTGTAGCTGGGATCTATCTTCCTGCTTTCTTGTAGCTCCCATACTCAGTTGTATACCTTAATAGACAAAATGTAGTTTTTTCAATGGGAGCTGAAGAGAAAAAGTGTGGTATTGAAGATAGCTCCCACAGGAAAGCAGCTGCAAATGTGACACCGTGCTGGCTGCTAGACTGCATGGGGACCTACTTACTACTGTAGCTGGGGTCTGCCTTCCTGCTTTCTTGTAGCTCCCATACTCAGTGGTATACCTTAACTGACAAATGTATTCTTTCAATGGGAGCTGAACAGAAAAAGTGTGGTATTGAAGATAGCTCCCACAGGAAAGCAGCTGCAAATGTGACACCGTGCTGGCTGCTAGAGTGCATGGGGACCTACTTACTACTGTATCTGGGATCTATCTTCCTGCTTTCTTGCAGCTCCCATACTCAGTGGTATGCCTTAAGAGACAAATGTATTCTTTAAATGGGAACTGAGGAGAAAAACTGTGGTATTGAAGATAGCTCCCACAGGAAAGCAGCTGCAAATGTGACACAGTGCTGGCTGATAGACTGCATGGGGACCTACTTACTACTGTAGCTGGGGTCTGCCTTCCTGCTTTCTTGTAGCTCCCATACTCAGCGGTATACCTTAACTGACAAATGTATTCTTTCAATGGGAGCTGAACAGAAAAAGTGTGGTATTGAAGATAGCTCCCACAGGAAAGCAGCTGCAAATGTGACACCGTGCTGGCTGCTAGAGTGCATGGGGACCTACTTACTACTGTATCTGGGATCTATCTTCCTGCTTTCTTGCAGCTCCCATACTCAGTGGTATGCCTTAAGAGACAAATGTATTCTTTAAATGGGAACTGAGGAGAAAAACTGTGGTATTGAAGATAGCTCCCACAGGAAAGCAGCTGCAAATGTGACACAGTGCTGGCTGATAGACTGCATGGGGACCTACTTACTACTGTAGCTGGGGTCTGCCTTCCTGCTTTCTTGTAGCTCCCATACTCAGCGGTATACCTTAACTGACAAAATGTAGTTTTTTCAATGGGAGCTGAACAGAAAAACGTGTGGTATTGATTATAGCTCCCACAGGAAAGCAGCTGCAAATGTGACACCGTGCTGGCTGCTAGACTGCATGGGGACCTACTTACTAATGTAGCTGGGGTCTGCCTTCCTGCTTTCTTGTAGCTCCCATACTCAGTGGTATACCTTAACTGACAAATGTATTCTTTCAATGGGAGCTGAACAGAAAAAGTGTGGTATTGAAGATAGCTCCCACAGGAAAGCAGCTGCAAATGTGACACCGTGCTGGCTGCTAGACTGCATGGGGACCTACTTACTACTGTAGCTGGGGTCTGCCTTCCTGCTTTCTTGTAGCTCCCATACTCAGCGGTATACCTTAACTGACAAATGTATTCTTTCAATGGGAGCTGAACAGAAAAAGTGTGGTATTGAAGATAGCTCCCACAGGAAAGCAGCTGCAAATGTGACACCGTGCTGGCTGCTAGACTGCATGGGGACCTACTTACTACAGTAGCTGGGGTCTGCCTTCCTGCTTTCTTGTAGCTCCCGTACTCAGTGGTATACCTTAAGAGACAAATGTATTTTTTCAATGGGAGCTGAACAGAAAAAGTGTGGTATTGAAGATAGCTCCCACAGGAAAGCAGCTGCAAATGTGACACCGTGCTGGCTGCTAGACTGCATGGGGACCTACTTACTACTGTAGCTGCGGTCTGCCTTCCTGCTTTCTTGTAGCTCCCATACTCAGTGGTATACCTTAAGAGACAAATGTATTTTTTCAATGGGAGCTGAACAGAAAAAGTGTGGTATTGAAGATAGCTCCCACAGGAAAGCAGCTGCAAATGTGACACCGTGCTGGCTGCTAGACAGCATGGGGACCTACTTACTACTGTAGCTGGGATCTATCTTCCTGCTTTCTTGTAGCTCCCATACTTAGTTGTATACCATAAGAGTCAAAATGTAGTTTATTCAACGGGAGCTGATGAGAAAAAGTGTGGTATTGAAGATAGCTCCCACAGGAAAGCAGCTGCAAATGTGACACTGTGCTGGCTGATAGACTGCATGGGGACCTACTTACTACTGTAGCTGGGATCTATCTTCCTGCTTTCTTGTAGCTCCCATACTCAGTTGTATACCTTGAGAGACAAAATGTAGTTTTTTCAATGGGAGCTGAAGAGAAAAAGTGTGGTATTGAAGATAGCTCCCACAGGAAAGCAGCTGCAAATGTGACACTGTGCTGGCTGCTAGACTGCATGGGGACCTACTTACTACTGTAGCTGGGGTCTGCCTTCCTGCTTTCTTGTAGCTCCCATACTCAGTGGTATACCTTAACTGACAAATGTATTCTTTCAATGGGAGCTGAACAGAAAAAGTGTGGTATTGAAGATAGCTGCCACAGGAAAGCAGCTGCAAATGTGACACCGTGCTGGCTGATAGACTGCATGGGGACCTACTTACTACTGTAGCTGGGGTCTGCCTTCCTGCTTTCTTGTAGCTCCCATACTTAGTTGTATACCATAAGAGTCAAAATGTAGTTTATTCAACGGGAGCTGATGAGAAAAAGTGTGGTATTGAAGATAGCTCCCACAGGAAAGCAGCTGCAAATGTGACACAGTGCTGGCTGATAGACTGCATGGGGACCTACTTACTACTGTAGCTGGGATCTATCTTCCTGCTTTCTTGTAGCTCCCATACTTAGTTGTATACCTTAAGAGTCAAAATGTATTTTATTCAATGGGAGCTGATGAGAAAAAGTGTGGTATTGAAGATAGCTCCCACAGGAAAGCAGCTGCAAATGTGACACTGTGCTGGCTGCTAGACTGCATGGGGACCTACTTACTACTGTAGCTGGGGTCTGCCTTCCTGCTTTCTTGTAGCTCCCATACTCAGTGGTATACCTTAACTGACAAATGTATTCTTTCAATGGGAGCTGAACAGAAAAAGTGTGGTATTGAAGATAGCTGCCACAGGAAAGCAGCTGCAAATGTGACACCGTGCTGGCTGCTAGACTGCATGGGGACCTACTTACTACTGTAGCTGGGGTCTGCCTTCCTGCTTTCTTGTAGCTCCCATACTCAGCGGTATACCTTAACTGACAAATGTATTCTTTCAATGGGAGCTGAACAGAAAAAGTGTGGTATTGAAGATAGCTCCCACAGGAAAGCAGCTGCAAATGTGACACCGTGCTGGCTGCTAGACTGCATGGGGACCTACTTACTACTGTAGCTGGGGTCTGCCTTCCTGCTTTCTTGTAGCTCTCATACTCAGCGGTATACCTTAACTGACAAAACGTAGTTTTTTCAATGGGAGCTGAGAAGAAAAACTGTGGTATTGAAGATAGCTCCCACAGGAAAGCAGCTGCAAATGTGACACCGTTCTGGCTGATAGACTGCATGGGGACCTACTTACTACTGTAGCTGGGGTCTGCCTTCCTACTTTCTTGTAGCTCTTGTACTCAGTGGTAGACCTTAAGAGACAAATGTATTTTTTCAATGGGAGCTGAACAGAAAAAGTGTGGTATTGAAGATAGCTCCCACAGGAAAGCAGCTGCAAATGTGACACCGTGCTGGCTGATAGACTGCATGGGGACCTACTTACTACTGTAGCTGGGATCTATCTTCCTGCTTTCTTGTAGCTCCCATACTCAGTGGTATACCTTAACTGACAGATGTATTCTTTCAATGGGAGCTGAACAGAAAAAGTGTGGTATTGAAGATAGCTCCCACAGGAAAGCAGCTGCAAATGTGACACCGTGCTGGCTGCTAGACTGCATGGGGACCTACTTACTACAGTAGCTGGGGTCTGCCTTCCTGCTTTCTTGTAGCTCCCGTACTCAGTGGTATACCTTAAAAGACAAATGTATTTTTTCAATGGGAGCTGAACAGAAAAAGTGTGGTATTGAAGATAGCTCCCACAGGAAAGTAGCTGCAAATGTGACACCGTGCTGGCTGCTAGACTGCATGGGGACCTACTTACTACTGTAGCTGGGATCTATCTTCCTGTTTTCTTGTAGCTCCCATACTCAGTTGTATACCTTAAGAGACAAAATGTAGTTTTTTTAATGGGAGCTGAACAGAAAAAGTGTGATATTGAAGATAGCTCCCACAGGAAAGCAGCTGCAAATGTGACACCGTGCTGGCTGCTAGACTGCATGGGGACCTACTTACTACTGTAGCTGGGGTCTGCCTTCCTGCTTTCTTGTAGCTCCCGTACTCAGTGGTACACCTTAACTGACAAATGTATTTTTCAATGGGAGCTGAACAGAAAAAGTGTGGTATTGAAGATAGCTCCCACAGGAAAGCAGCTGCAAATGTGACACCGTGCTGCCTGCTAGACTGCATGGGGACCTACTTACTACTGTAGCTGGGATCTATCTTCCTGCTTTCTTGTAGCTCCCATACTTAGTTGTATACCATAAGAGTCAAAATGTAGTTTATTCAACGGGAGCTGATGAGAAAAAGTGTGGTATTGAAGATAGCTCCCACAGGAAAGCAGCTGCAAATGTGACACTGTGCTGGCTGATAGACTGCATGGGGACCTACTTACTACTGTAGCTGGGATCTATCTTCCTGCTTTCTTGTAGCTCCCATACTCAGTTGTATACCTTGAGAGACAAAATGTAGTTTTTTCAATGGGAGCTGAAGAGAAAAAGTGTGGTATTGAAGATAGCTCCCACAGGAAAGCAGCTGCAAATGTGACACTGTGCTGGCTGCTAGACTGCATGGGGACCTACTTACTACTGTAGCTGGGGTCTGCCTTCCTGCTTTCTTGTAGCTCCCATACTCAGTGGTATACCTTAACTGACAAATGTATTCTTTCAATGGGAGCTGAACAGAAAAAGTGTGGTATTGAAGATAGCTGCCACAGGAAAGCAGCTGCAAATGTGACACCGTGCTGGCTGATAGACTGCATGGGGACCTACTTACTACTGTAGCTGGGGTCTGCCTTCCTGCTTTCTTGTAGCTCCCATACTTAGTTGTATACCATAAGAGTCAAAATGTAGTTTATTCAACGGGAGCTGATGAGAAAAAGTGTGGTATTGAAGATAGCTCCCACAGGAAAGCAGCTGCAAATGTGACACAGTGCTGGCTGATAGACTGCATGGGGACCTACTTACTACTGTAGCTGGGATCTATCTTCCTGCTTTCTTGTAGCTCCCATACTTAGTTGTATACCTTAAGAGTCAAAATGTATTTTATTCAATGGGAGCTGATGAGAAAAAGTGTGGTATTGAAGATAGCTCCCACAGGAAAGCAGCTGCAAATGTGACACTGTGCTGGCTGCTAGACTGCATGGGGACCTACTTACTACTGTAGCTGGGGTCTGCCTTCCTGCTTTCTTGTAGCTCCCATACTCAGTGGTATACCTTAACTGACAAATGTATTCTTTCAATGGGAGCTGAACAGAAAAAGTGTGGTATTGAAGATAGCTGCCACAGGAAAGCAGCTGCAAATGTGACACCGTGCTGGCTGATAGACTGCATGGGGACCTACTTACTACTGTAGCTGGGGTCTGCCTTCCTGCTTTCTTGTAGCTCCCATACTCAGCGGTATACCTTAACTGACAAATGTATTCTTTCAATGGGAGCTGAACAGAAAAAGTGTGGTATTGAAGATAGCTCCCACAGGAAAGCAGCTGCAAATGTGACACCGTGCTGGCTGCTAGACTGCATGGGGACCTACTTACTACTGTAGCTGGGGTCTGCCTTCCTGCTTTCTTGTAGCTCTCATACTCAGCGGTATACCTTAACTGACAAAACGTAGTTTTTTCAATGGGAGCTGAGAAGAAAAACTGTGGTATTGAAGATAGCTCCCACAGGAAAGCAGCTGCAAATGTGACACCGTTCTGGCTGATAGACTGCATGGGGACCTACTTACTACTGTAGCTGGGGTCTGCCTTCCTACTTTCTTGTAGCTCTTGTACTCAGTGGTAGACCTTAAGAGACAAATGTATTTTTTCAATGGGAGCTGAACAGAAAAAGTGTGGTATTGAAGATAGCTCCCACAGGAAAGCAGCTGCAAATGTGACACCGTGCTGGCTGATAGACTGCATGGGGACCTACTTACTACTGTAGCTGGGATCTATCTTCCTGCTTTCTTGTAGCTCCCATACTCAGTGGTATACCTTAACTGACAGATGTATTCTTTCAATGGGAGCTGAACAGAAAAAGTGTGGTATTGAAGATAGCTCCCACAGGAAAGCAGCTGCAAATGTGACACCGTGCTGGCTGCTAGACTGCATGGGGACCTACTTACTACAGTAGCTGGGGTCTGCCTTCCTGCTTTCTTGTAGCTCCCGTACTCAGTGGTATACCTTAAGAGACAAATGTATTTTTTCAATGGGAGCTGAACAGAAAAAGTGTGGTATTGAAGATAGCTCCCACAGGAAAGTAGCTGCAAATGTGACACCGTGCTGGCTGCTAGACTGCATGGGGACCTACTTACTACTGTAGCTGGGATCTATCTTCCTGCTTTCTTGTAGCTCCCATACTCAGTTGTATACCTTAAGAGACAAAATGTAGTTTTTTTAATGGGAGCTGAACAGAAAAAGTGTGATATTGAAGATAGCTCCCACAGGAAAGCAGCTGCAAATGTGACACCGTGCTGGCTGCTAGACTGCATGGGGACCTACTTACTACTGTAGCTGGGGTCTGCCTTCCTGCTTTCTTGTAGCTCCCGTACTCAGTGGTACACCTTAACTGACAAATGTATTTTTCAATGGGAGCTGAACAGAAAAAGTGTGGTATTGAAGATAGCTCCCACAGGAAAGCAGCTGCAAATGTGACACCGTGCTGCCTGCTAGACTGCATGGGGACCTACTTACTACTGTAGCTGGGGTCTGCCTTCCTGCTTTCTTGTAGCTCCCATACTTAGCGGTATACCTTAACTGACAAATGTATTCTTTCAATGGGAGCTGAGAAGAAAAAGTGTGGTATTGAAGATAGCTCCCACAGGAAAGCAGCTGCAAATGTGACACCGTGCTGGCTGATAGACTGCATGGGGACCTACTTACTACTGTAGCTGGGGTCTGCCTTCCTGCTTTCTTGTAGCTCCCATACTCAGCGGTATACCTTAACTGACAAATGTATTCTTTCACTGGGAGCTGAACAGAAAAAGTGTGGTATTGAAGATAGCTCCCACAGGAAAGCAGCTGCAAATGTGACACCGTGCTGGCTGCTAGACTGCATGGGGACCTACTTACTACTGTAGCTGGGGTCTGCCTTCCTGCTTTCTTGTAGCTCCCATACTCAGCGGTATACTTTAACTGACAAATGTATTCTTTCAATGGGAGCTGAACAGAAAAAGTGTGGTATTGAAGATAGCTCCCACAGGAAAGGATCTGCAAATGTGACACCATGCTGGCTGCTAGAGTGCATGGGGACCTACTTACTACTGTATCTGGGATCTATCTTCCTGCTTTCTTGTAGCTCCCATACTCAGTGGTATGCCTTAAGAGACAAATGTATTCTTTAATGGGAACTGAGGAGAAAAACTGTGGTATTGAAGATAGCTCCCACAGGAAAGCAGCTGCAAATGTGACACAGTGCTGGCTGATAGACTGCATGGGGACCTACTTACTACTGTAGCTGGGGTCTGCCTTCCTGCTTTCTTGTAGCTCCCATACTCAGCGGTATACCTTAACTGACAAAATGTAGTTTTTTCAATGGGAGCTGAACAGAAAAACGTGTGGTATTGATTATAGCTCCCACAGGAAAGCAGCTGCAAATGTGACACCGTGCTGGCTGCTAGACTGCATGGGGACCTACTTACTAATGTAGCTGGGGTCTGCCTTCCTGCTTTCTTGTAGCTCCCATACTCAGTGGTATACCTTAACTGACAAATGTATTCTTTCAATGGGAGCTAAACAGAAAAAGTGTGGTATTGAAGATAGCTCCCACAGGAAAGTAGGTGCAAATGTCACACCGTGCTGGCTGCTAGACTGCATGGGGACCTACTTACTACTGTAGCTGGGATCTATCTTCCTGCTTTCTTGTAGCTCCCATACTCAGCAGTATACCTTAACTGACAAATGTATTCTTTCAATGGGAGCTGAACAGAAAAAGTGTGGTATTGAAGATAGCTCCCACAGGAAAGCAGCTGCAAATGTGACACCCTGCTGGCTGCTAGACTGCATGGGGACCTACCTACTACTGTAGCTGGGGGCTGCCTTCCTGCTTTCTTGTAGCTCCCATACTCAGCGGTATACTTTAACTGACAAAATGTAGTTTTTACAATGGGAGCTGAACAGAAAAAGTGTGGTATTGAAGATAGCTCCCACAGGAAAGCAGCTGCAAATGTGACACCGTGCTGGCTGATAGACTGCATGGGGACCTACTTAGTACTGTAGCTGGGATCTATCTTCCTGCTTTCTTGTAGCTCCCATACTCAGTTGTATACCTTAAGAGACAAAATGTAGTTTTTTCAATGGGAGCTGAACAGAAAAAGTGTGATATTGAAGATAGCTCCCACAGGAAAGCAGCTGCAAATGTGACACCGTGCTGGCTGCTAGACTGCATGGGGACCTACTTACTACTGTAGCTGGGGTCTGCCTTCCTGCTTTCTTGTAGCTCCCGTACTCAGTGGTATACCTTAAGAGACAAATGTATTTTTTCAATGGGAGCTGAACAGAAAAAGTGTGGTATTGAAGATAGCTCCCACAGGAAAGCAGCTCCAAATGTCACACCGTGCTGTCTGATAGACTGCATGGGGACCTACTTACTACTGTAGCTGGGGTCTGCCTTCCTGCTTTCTTGTAGCTCCCATACTCAGCGGTATACCTTAACTGACAAATGTATTCTTTCAATGGGAGCTGAGAAGAAAAAGTGTGGTATTGAAGATAGCTGCCACAGGAAAGCAGCTGCAAATGTGACACCGTGCTGCCTGCTAGACTGCATGGGGACCTACTTACTACTGTAGCTGGGGTCTGCCTTCCTGCTTTCTTGTAGCTCCCATACTCAGTGGTATACCTTAACTGACAAAATGTAGTTTTTTCAATGGGAGCTGAGAAGAAAAAGTGTGGTATTGAAGATAGCTCCCACAGGAAAGCAGCTGCAAATGTGACACCGTGCTGGCTGATAAACTGCATGGGGATCTACTTACTACTGTAGCTGGGGTCTGCCTTCCTGCTTTCTTGTAGCTCTCATACTCAGTGGTATAACTTAAGAGACAAACGTATTCTTTCAATGGGAGCTGAACAGAAAAAGTGTGGTATTGAAGATAGCTCCCACAGGAAAGCAGCTGCAAATGTGACACCGTGCTGGCTGCTACACTGCATGGGGACCTACTTACTACTGTAGCTGGGATCTATCTTCCTGCTTTCTTGTAGCTCCCATACTTAGTTGTATACCTTAAGAGTCAAAATGTAGTTTATTCAATGGGAGCTGATGAGAAAAAGTGTGGTATTAAAGATAGCTCCCACAGGAAAGCAGCTGCAAATGTGACACAGTGCTGGCTGATAGACTGCATGGGGACCTACTTACTACTGTAGCTGGGATCTATCTTCCTTCTTTCTTGTAGGTCCCATACTCAGTTGTATACCTTAAGAGACAAAATGTAGTTTTTTCAATGGGAGCTGAAGAGAAAAAGTGTGGTATTGAAGACAGCTCCCACAGGAAAGCAGCTGCAAATGTGACACCGTGCTGGCTGATAGACTGCATGGGGACCTACTTACTACTGTAGCTGGGGTCTGCCTTCCTGCTTTCTTGTAGATCCCATACTCAGTGGTATACCTTAACTGACAAATGTATTCTTTCAATGGGAGCTGAACAGAAAAAGTGTGGTATTGAAGATAGCTCCCACAGGAAAGCAGCTGCAAATGTGACACCGTGCTCGCTGCTAGACTGCATGGGGACCTACTTACTACTGTAGCTGGGGTCTGCCTTCCTGCTTTCTTGTAGCTCCCATACTCAGTGGTATACCTTAACTGACAAAATGTAGTTTTTTCAATGGGAGCTGAACATAAAAAGTGTGGTATTGAAGATAGCTCCCACAGGAAAGCAGCTGCAAATGTGACACCGTGCTGGCTGATAGACTGCATGGGGACCTACTTACTACTGTAGCTGGGATCTATCTTCCTGCTTTCTTGTAGCTCCCATACTTAGTTGTATACCTTAAGAGTCAAAATGTAGTTTATTCAATGGGAGCTGATGAGAAAAAGTGTGGTATTGAAGATAGCTCCCACAGGAAAGCAGCTGCAAATGTGACACTGTGCTGGCTGCTAGACTGCATGGGGACCTACTTACTACTGTAGCTGGGGTCTGCCTTCCTGCTTTCTTGTAGCTCCCATACTTAGCGGTATACCTTAACTGACAAATGTATTCTTTCAATGGGAGCTGAGAAGAAAAAGTGTGGTATTGAAGATAGCTCCCACAGGAAAGCAGCTGCAAATGTGACACCGTGCTGGCTGCTAGACTGCATGGGGACCTACTTACTACTGTAGCTGGGGTCTGCCTTCCTGCTTTCTTGTAGCTCCCATACTCAGCGGTATACCTTAACTGACAAATGTATTCTTTCAATGGGAGCTGAACAGAAAACGTGTGGTATTGAAGATAGCTCCCACAGGAAAGCAGCTGCAAATGTGACACCGTGCTGGCTGATAGACTGCATGGGGACCTACTTACTACTGTAGCTGGGGTCTGCCTTCCTGCTTTCTTGTAGCTCCCATACTCAGTGGTATACCTTAACTGACAAATGTATTCTTTCAATGGGAGCTGAACAGAAAAAGTGTGGTATTGAAGATAGCTCCCACAGGAAAGGATCTGCAAATGTGACACCATGCTGGCTGCTAGACTGCATGGGGACCTACTTACTACTGTAGCTGGGATCTATCTTCCTTCTTTCTTGTAGGTCCCATACTCAGTTGTATACCTTAAGAGACAAAATGTAGTTTTTTCAATGGGAGCTGAAGAGAAAAAGTGTGGTATTGAAGACAGCTCCCACAGGAAAGCAGCTGCAAATGTGACACCGTGCTGGCTGATAGACTGCATGGGGACCTACTTACTACTGTAGCTGGGGTCTGCCTTCCTGCTTTCTTGTAGATCCCATACTCAGTGGTATACCTTAACTGACAAATGTATTCTTTCAATGGGAGCTGAACAGAAAAAGTGTGGTATTGAAGATAGCTCCCACAGGAAAGCAGCTGCAAATGTGACACCGTGCTCGCTGCTAGACTGCATGGGGACCTACTTACTACTGTAGCTGGGGTCTGCCTTCCTGCTTTCTTGTAGCTCCCATACTCAGTGGTATACCTTAACTGACAAAATGTAGTTTTTTCAATGGGAGCTGAACATAAAAAGTGTGGTATTGAAGATAGCTCCCACAGGAAAGCAGCTGCAAATGTGACACCGTGCTGGCTGATAGACTGCATGGGGACCTACTTACTACTGTAGCTGGGATCTATCTTCCTGCTTTCTTGTAGCTCCCATACTTAGTTGTATACCTTAAGAGTCAAAATGTAGTTTATTCAATGGGAGCTGATGAGAAAAAGTGTGGTATTGAAGATAGCTCCCACAGGAAAGCAGCTGCAAATGTGACACTGTGCTGGCTGCTAGACTGCATGGGGACCTACTTACTACTGTAGCTGGGGTCTGCCTTCCTGCTTTCTTGTAGCTCCCATACTTAGCGGTATACCTTAACTGACAAATGTATTCTTTCAATGGGAGCTGAGAAGAAAAAGTGTGGTATTGAAGATAGCTCCCACAGGAAAGCAGCTGCAAATGTGACACCGTGCTGGCTGCTAGACTGCATGGGGACCTACTTACTACTGTAGCTGGGGTCTGCCTTCCTGCTTTCTTGTAGCTCCCATACTCAGCGGTATACCTTAACTGACAAATGTATTCTTTCAATGGGAGCTGAACAGAAAACGTGTGGTATTGAAGATAGCTCCCACAGGAAAGCAGCTGCAAATGTGACACCGTGCTGGCTGATAGACTGCATGGGGACCTACTTACTACTGTAGCTGGGGTCTGCCTTCCTGCTTTCTTGTAGCTCCCATACTCAGTGGTATACCTTAACTGACAAATGTATTCTTTCAATGGGAGCTGAACAGAAAAAGTGTGGTATTGAAGATAGCTCCCACAGGAAAGGATCTGCAAATGTGACACCATGCTGGCTGCTAGACTGCATGGGGACCTACTTACTACTGTAGCTGGGGTCTGCCTTCCTGCTTTCTTGTAGCTCCCATACTCAGTGGTATACCTTAACTGACAAATGTATTCTTTCAATGGGAGCTGAACAGAAAAAGTGTGGTATTGAAGATAGCTCCCACAGGAAAGGATCTGCAAATGTGACACCATGCTGGCTGCTAGACTGCATGGGGACCTACTTACTACTGTAGCTGGGATCTATCTTCCTTCTTTCTTGTAGGTCCCATACTCAGTTGTATACCTTAAGAGACAAAATGTAGTTTTTTCAATGGGAGCTGAAGAGAAAAAGTGTGGTATTGAAGACAGCTCCCACAGGAAAGCAGCTGCAAATGTGACACCGTGCTGGCTGATAGACTGCATGGGGACCTACTTACTACTGTAGCTGGGGTCTGCCTTCCTGCTTTCTTGTAGATCCCATACTCAGTGGTATACCTTAACTGACAAATGTATTCTTTCAATGGGAGCTGAACAGAAAAAGTGTGGTATTGAAGATAGCTCCCACAGGAAAGCAGCTGCAAATGTGACACCGTGCTCGCTGCTAGACTGCATGGGGACCTACTTACTACTGTAGCTGGGGTCTGCCTTCCTGCTTTCTTGTAGCTCCCATACTCAGTGGTATACCTTAACTGACAAAATGTAGTTTTTTCAATGGGAGCTGAACATAAAAAGTGTGGTATTGAAGATAGCTCCCACAGGAAAGCAGCTGCAAATGTGACACCGTGCTGGCTGATAGACTGCATGGGGACCTACTTACTACTGTAGCTGGGATCTATCTTCCTGCTTTCTTGTAGCTCCCATACTTAGTTGTATACCTTAAGAGTCAAAATGTAGTTTATTCAATGGGAGCTGATGAGAAAAAGTGTGGTATTGAAGATAGCTCCCACAGGAAAGCAGCTGCAAATGTGACACTGTGCTGGCTGCTAGACTGCATGGGGACCTACTTACTACTGTAGCTGGGGTCTGCCTTCCTGCTTTCTTGTAGCTCCCATACTTAGCGGTATACCTTAACTGACAAATGTATTCTTTCAATGGGAGCTGAGAAGAAAAAGTGTGGTATTGAAGATAGCTCCCACAGGAAAGCAGCTGCAAATGTGACACCGTGCTGGCTGCTAGACTGCATGGGGACCTACTTACTACTGTAGCTGGGGTCTGCCTTCCTGCTTTCTTGTAGCTCCCATACTCAGCGGTATACCTTAACTGACAAATGTATTCTTTCAATGGGAGCTGAACAGAAAACGTGTGGTATTGAAGATAGCTCCCACAGGAAAGCAGCTGCAAATGTGACACCGTGCTGGCTGATAGACTGCATGGGGACCTACTTACTACTGTAGCTGGGGTCTGCCTTCCTGCTTTCTTGTAGCTCCCATACTCAGTGGTATACCTTAACTGACAAATGTATTCTTTCAATGGGAGCTGAACAGAAAAAGTGTGGTATTGAAGATAGCTCCCACAGGAAAGGATCTGCAAATGTGACACCATGCTGGCTGCTAGACTGCATGGGGACCTACTTACTACTGTAGCTGGGGTCTGCCTTCCTGCTTTCTTGTAGCTCCCATACTCAGTGGTATACCTTAACTGACAAAATGTAGTTTTTTCAATGGGAGCTGAACAGAAAAAGTATGGTATTGAAGATAGCTGCCACAGGAAAGCAGCTGCAAATGTGACACCGTGCTGTCTGCTAGACTGCATGGGGACCTACTTACTACTGTAGCTGGGGTCTGCCTTCCTGCTTTCTTGTAGCTCCCATACTTAGCGGTATACCTTAACTGACAAATGTATTCTTTCAATGGGAGCTGAGAAGAAAAAGTGTGGTATTGAAGATAGCTCCCACAGGAAAGCAGCTGCAAATGTGACACCGTGCTGGCTGCTAGACTGCATGGGGACCTACTTACTACTGTAGCTGGGGTCTGCCTTCCTGCTTTCTTGTAGCTCCCATACTCAGCGGTATACTTTAACTGACAAATGTATTCTTTCAATGGGAGCTGAACAGAAAAAGTGTGGTATTGAAGATAGCTCCCACAGGAAAGGATCTGCAAATGTGACACCATGCTGGCTGCTAGACTGCATGGGGACCTACTTACTACTGTAGCTGGGGTCTGCCTTCCTGCTTTCTTGTAGCTCCCATACTCAGTGGTATACCTTAACTGACAAAA
Organism: Colius striatus; assembly: GCF_028858725.1. Classification (NCBI taxonomy): domain Eukaryota; kingdom Metazoa; phylum Chordata; class Aves; order Coliiformes; family Coliidae; genus Colius; species Colius striatus. The sequence continues at coordinate 175,756 of NC_084780.1, forward strand.
TGTAGTTTTTTCAATGGGAGCTGAACAGAAAAAGTATGGTATTGAAGATAGCTGCCACAGGAAAGCAGCTGCAAATGTGACACCGTGCTGTCTGCTAGACTGCATGGGGACCTACTTACTACTGTAGCTGGGGTCTGCCTTCCTGCTTTCTTGTAGCTCCCATACTCAGCGGTATACCTTAACTGACAAATGTGTTCTTTCAATGGGAGCTGAACAGAAAACGTGTGGTATTGAAGATAGCTCCCACAGGAAAGCAGCTGCAAATGTGACACCGTGCTGGCTGCTAGACTGCATGGGGACCTACTTACTACTGTAGCTGGGGTCTGCCTTCCTGCTTTCTTGTAGCTCCCATACTCAGCGGTATACCTTAACTGACAAATGTATTCTTTCAATGGGAGCTGAACAGAAAAAGTGTGGTATTGAAGATAGCTCCCACAGGAAAGCAGCTGCAAATGTGACACCGTGCTGGCTGATAGACTGCATGGGGACCTACTTACTACTGTAGCTGGGGTCTGCCTTCCTGCTTTCTTGTAGCTCTTGTACTCAGTGGTAGACCTTAAGAGACAAATGTATTTTTTCAATGGGAGCTGAACAGAAAAAGTGTGGTATTGAAGATAGCTCCCACAGGAAAGCAGCTGCAAATGTGACACCGTGCTGGCTGCTAGACTGCATGGGTACCTACTTACTACTGTAGCTGGGATATATCTTCCTGCTTTCTTGTAGCTCCCATACTCGGTGGTATACCTTAACTGACAGATGTATTCTTTCAATGGGAGCTGAACAGAAAAAGTGTGGTATTGAAGATAGCTCCCACAGGAAAGCAGCTGCAAATGTGACACCGTGCTGGCTGCTAGACTGCATGGGGACCTACTTACTACAGTAGCTGGGGTCTGCCTTCCTGCTTTCTTGTAGCTCCCGTACTCAGTGGTATACCTTAAGAGACAAATGTATTTTTTCAATGGGAGCTGAACAGAAAAAGTGTGGTATTGAAGATAGCTCCCACAGGAAAGTAGCTGCAAATGTGACACCGTGCTGGCTGCTAGACTGCATGGGGACCTACTTACTACTGTAGCTGGGGGCTGCCTTCCTGCTTTCTTGTAGCTCCCATACTCAGCGGTATACTTTAACTGACAAAATGTAGTTTTTACAATGGGAGCTGAACAGAAAAAGTGTGGTATTGAAGATAGCTCCCACAGGAAAGCAGCTGCAAATGTGACACCGTGCTGGCTGATAGACTGCATGGGGACCTACTTACTACTGTAGCTGGGATCTATCTTCCTGCTTTCTTGTAGCTCCCATACTCAGTTGTATACCTTAACTGACAAAATGTAGTTTTTTCAATGGGAGCTGAACAGAAAAAGTGTGATATTGAAGATAGCTCCCACAGGAAAGCAGCTGCAAATGTGACACCGTGCTGGCTGCTAGACTGCATGGGGACCTACTTACTACTGTAGCTGGGGTCTGCCTTCCTGCTTTCTTGTAGCTCCCGTACTCAGTGGTATACCTTAAGAGACAAATGTATTTTTTCAATGGGAGCTGAACAGAAAAAGTGTGGTATTGAAGATAGCTCCCACAGGAAAGCAGCTCCAAATGTCACACCGTGCTGTCTGATAGACTGCATGGGGACCTACTTACTACTGTAGCTGGGGTCTGCCTTCCTGCTTTCTTGTAGCTCCCATACTCAGCGGTATACCTTAACTGACAAATGTATTCTTTCAATGGGAGCTGAGAAGAAAAAGTGTGGTATTGAAGATAGCTGCCACAGGAAAGCAGCTGCAAATGTGACACCGTGCTGCCTGCTAGACTGCATGGTGACCTACTTACTACTGTAGCTGGGGTCTGCCTTCCTGCTTTCTTGTAGCTCCCATACTCAGTGGTATACCTTAACTGACAAAATGTACTTTTTTCAATGGGAGCTGAGAAGAAAAAGTGTGGTATTGAAGATAGCTCCCACAGGAAAGCAGCTGCAAATGTGACACCGTGCTGGCTGATAAACTGCATGGGGACCTACTTACTACTGTAGCTGGGGTCTGCCTTCCTGCTTTCTTGTAGCTCTCATACTCAGTGGTATAACTTAAGAGACAAACGTATTCTTTCAATGGGAGCTGAACAGAAAAAGTGTGGTATTGAAGATAGCTCCCACAGGAAAGCAGCTGCAAATGTGACACCGTGCTGGCTGCTAGACTGCATGGGGACCTACTTACTACTGTAGCTGGGGTCTGCCTTCCTGCTTTCTTGTAGCTCCCATACTCAGTTGTATACCTTAAGAGACAAAATGTAGTTTTTTCAATGGGAGCTGAAGAGAAAAAGTGTGGTATTGAAGATAGCTCCGACAGGAAAGCAGCTGCAAATGTGACACCGTGCTGGCTGCTAGACTGCATGGGGACCTACTTACTACTGTAGCTGGGGTCTGCCTTCCTGCTTTCTTGTAGCTCCCATACTCAGTGGTATACCTTAACTGACAAATGTATTCTTTCAATGGGAGCTGAACAGAAAAAGTGTGGTATTGAAGATAGCTCCCACAGGAAAGCAGCTGCAAATGTGACACCGTGCTGGCTGCTAGACTGCATGGGGACCTACTTACTACTGTAGCTGGGGTCTGCCTTCCTGCTTTCTTGTAGCTCCCGTACTCAGTGGTATACCTTAACTGACAAATGTATTTTTTCAATGGGAGCTGAGGAGAAAAACTGTGGTATTGAAGATAGCTCCCACAGGAAAGCAGCTGCAAATGTGACACCGTGCTGCCTGCTAGACTGCATGGGGACCTACTTACTACTGTAGCTGGGGTCTGCCTTCCTGCTTTCTTGTAGCTCCCATACTTAGCAGTATACCTTAACTGACAAATGTATTCTTTCAATGGGAGCTGAGAAGAAAAAGTGTGGTATTGAAGATAGCTCCCACAGGAAAGCAGCTGCAAATGTGACACCGTGCTGGCTGATAGACTGCACGGGGACCTACTTACTACTGTAGCTGGGGTCTGCCTTCCTGCTTTCTTGTAGCTCCCATACTCAGTGGTATACCTTAACTGACAAACGTATTCTTTCAATGGGAGCTGAACAGAAAACGTGTGGTATTGAAGATAGCTCCCACAGGAAAGCAGCTGCAAATGTGACACCGTGCTGGCTGCTAGACTGCATGGGGACCTACTTACTACTGTAGCTGGGGTCTGCCTTCCTGCTTTCTTGTAGCTCCCATACTCAGCGGTATACCTTAACTGACAAAACGTAGTTTTTTCAATGGGAGCTGAGAAGAAAAAGTGTGGTATTGAAGATAGCTCCCACAGGAAAGCAGCTGCAAATGTGACACCGTTCTGGCTGATAGACTGCATGGGGACCTACTTACTACTGTAGCTGGGGTCTGCCTTCCTGCTTTCTTGTAGCTCCCGTACTCAGTGGTAGACCTTAAAAGACAAATGTATTTTTTCAATGGGAGCTGAACAGAAAAAGTGTGGTATTGAAGATAGCTCCCACAGGAAAGCAGTTGCAAATGTGACACCGTGCTGGCTGCTAGACTGCATGGGGACCTACTTACTACTGTAGCTGGGATCTATCTTCCTGCTTTCTTGTAGCTCCCATACTCAGTGGTATACCTTAACTGACAGATGTATTCTTTCAATGGGAGCTGAACAGAAAAAGTGTGGTATTGAAGATAGCTCCCACAGGAAAGCAGCTGCAAATGTGACACCGTGCTGGCTGCTAGACTGCATGGGGACCTACTTACTACAGTAGCTGGGGTCTGCCTTCCTGCTTTCTTGTAGCTCCCATACTCAGCGGTATACCTTAACTGACAAATGTATTCTTTCAATGTGAGCTGAGAAGAAAAAGTGTGGTATTGAAGATAGCTCCCACAGGAAAGCAGCTGCAGATGTGACACCGTGCTGGCTGCTAGACTGCATGGGGACCTACTTACTACTGTAGCTGGGGTCTGCCTTCCTGCTTTCTTGTAGCTCCCGTACTCAGTGGTATACCTTAAGAGACAAATGTATTTTTTCAATGGGAGCTGAACAGAAAAAGTGTGGTATTGAAGATAGCTCCCACAGGAAAGTAGCTGCAAATGTGACACCGTGCTGGCTGCTAGACTGCATGGGGACCTACTTACTACTGTAGCTGGGATCTATCTTCCTGCTTTCTTGTAGCTCCCATACTCAGTTGTATACCTTAACTGAAAAATGTATTTTTTCAATGGGAGCTGAGAAGAAAAAGTGTGGTATTGAAGATAGCTCCCACAGGAAAGCAGCTGCAAATGTGACACCGTGCTGCCTGCTAGACTGCATGGGGACCTACTTACTACTGTAGCTGGGGCTGCCTTCCTGCTTTCTTGTAGCTCCCATACTCAGCGGTATACCTTAAGAGACAAACGTATTCTTTCAATGGGAGCTGAACAGAAAACGTGTGGTATTGAAGATAGCTCCCACAGGAAAGCAGCTGCAAATGTGACACCGTGCTGGCTGCTAGACTGCATGGGGACCTACTTACTACTGTAGCTGGGGTCTGCCTTCCTGCTTTCTTGTAGCTCCCATACTCAGCGGTGTACTTTAACTGACAAATGTATTCTTTCAATGGGAGCTGAACAGAAAAAGTGTGGTATTGAAGATAGCTCCCACAGGAAAGCAGCTGCAAATGTGACACCATGCTGGTTGCTAGACTGCATGGGGACCTACTTACTACTGTAGCTGGGGTCTGCCTTCCTGCTTTCTTGTAGCTCCCATACTCAGTGGTATACCTTAACTGACAAAATGTAGTTTTTTCAATGGGAGCTGAACAGAAAAAGTATGGTATTGAAGATAGCTTCCACAGGAAAGCAGCTGCAAATGTGACACCGTGCTGGCTGCTAGACTGCATGGGGACCTACTTACTACTGTAGCTAGGATCTATCTTCCTGCTTTCTTGTAGCTCCCATACTCAGCGGTATACCTTAACTGACAAATGTATTCTTTAAATGGGAACTGAGGAGAAAAAGTGTGGTATTGAAGATAGCTCCCACAAGAAAGCAGCTGCAAATGTGACACCGTGCTGGCTGCTAGACTGCATGGGGACCTACTTACTACTGTAGCTGGGATCTATCTTCCTGCTTTCTTGTAGCTCCCATACTTAGTTGTATACTTTAAGAGTCAAAATGTAGTTTATTCAATGGGAGCTGAACTGAAAAATTGTGGTATTGAAGATAGCTCCCACAGGAAAGCAGCTGCAAATGTGACACCGTGCTGGCTGCTAGACTGCATGGGGACCTACTTACTACTGTAGCTGGGATCTATCTTCCTGCTTTCTTGTAGCTCCCATACTCAGTTGTATACCTTAAGAGACAAAATGTAGTTTTTTCAATGGGAGCTGAAGAGAAGAAGTGTGGTATTGAAGATAGCTCCCACAGGAAAGCAGCTGCAAATGTGACACCGTGCTGGCTGCTAGACTGCATGGGGACCTACTTACTACTGTAGCTGGGGTCTGCATTCCTGCTTTCTTGTAGCTCCCATACTCAGCGGTATACCTTAACTGAATAATGTATTCTTTCAATGGGAGCTGAACAGAAAAAGTGTGGTATTGAAGATAGCTCCCACAGGAAAGCAGCTGCAAATGTGACACCGTGCTGGCTGCTAGACTGCATGGGGACCTACTTACTATTGTAGCTGGGGTCTGCCTTCCTGCTTTCTTGTAGCTCCCATACTCAGCGGTATACCTTAACTGACAAAACGTAGTTTTTTCAATGGGAGCTGAGAAGAAAAAGTGTGGTATTGAAGATAGCTCCCACAGGAAAGCAGCTGCAAATGTGACACCGTGCTGGCTGCTAGACTGCATGGGGACCTACTTACTACTGTAGCTGGGGTCTGCCTTCCTGCATTCTTGTAGCTCCCGTACTCAGTGGTAGACCTTAAGAGACAAATGTATTTTTTCAATGGGAGCTGAACAGAAAAAGTGTGGTATTGAAGATAGCTCCCACAGGAAAGCAGCTGCAAATGTGACACCGTGCTGGCTGCTAGACTGCATGGGGACCTACTTACTACTGTAGCTGGGGTCTGCCTTCCTGCTTTCTTGTAGCTCCCGTACTCAGTGGTATACCTTAACTGACAAATGTATTTTTTCAATGGGAGCTGAGGAGAAAAAGTGTGGTATTGAAGATAGCTCCCACAGGAAAGCAGCTGCAAATGTGACACCGTGCTGGCTGCTAGACTGCATGCGGACCTACTTACTACAGTAGCTGGGGTCTGCCTTCCTGCTTTCTTTTAGCTCCCATACTCAGCGGTATACCTTAACTGACAAATGTATTCTTTCAATGGGAGCTGAACAGAAAAAGTGTGGTATTGAAGATAGCTCCCACAGGAAAGCAGCTGCAAATGTGACACCGTGCTGGCTGCTAGACTGCATGGGGACCTACTTACTACTGTAGCTGGGGTCTGCCTTCCTGCTTTCTTGTAGCTCCCATACTCAGTGGTATACCTTAACTGACAAAATGTAGTTTTTTCAATGGGAGCTGAACAGAAAAAGTATGGTATTAAAGATAGCTCCCTCAGGAAAGCAGCTGCAAATGTGACACCGTGCTGGCTGCTAGACTGCATGGGGACCTACTTACTACTGTAGCTGGGGTCTATCTTCCTGCTTTCTTGTAGCTCCCATACTCAGTTGTATACCTTCAGAGACAAAATGTAGTTTTTTCAATGGGAGCTGAAGAGAAGAAGTGTGGTATTGAAGATAGCTCCCACAGGAAAGCAGCTGCAAATGTGACACCGTGCTGGCTGCTAGACTGCATGGGGACCTACTTACTATTGTCGCTGGGGTCTGCCTTCCTGCTTTCTTGTAGCTCCCATACTCTGCGGTATACCTTAACTGACAAAACGTAGTTTTTTCAATGTGAGCTGAGAAGAAAAAGTGTGGTATTGAAGATAGCTCCCACAGGAAAGCAGCTGCAAATGTGACACCGTTCTGGCTGCTAGACTGCATGGGGACCTACTTACTACTGTAGCTGGGGTCTGCCTTCCTGCTTTCTTGTAGCTCCCGTACTCAGTGGTAGACCTTAAGAGACAAATGTATTTTTTCAATGGGAGCTGAACAGAAAAAGTGTGGTATTGAAGATAGCTCCCACAGGAAAGCAGCTGCAAATGTGACACCGTGCTGGGTGCTAGACTGCATGGGGACCTACTTACTACTGTAGCTGGGGTCTGCCTTCCTGCTTTTTGTAGCTCCCGTACTCAGTGGTATACCTTAACTGACAAATGTATTTTTTCAATGGGAGCTGAGGAGAAAAACTGTGGTATTGAAGATAGCTCCCACAGGAAAGCAGCTGCAAATGTGACACCGTGCTGGCTGCTAGACTGCATGGGGACCTACTTACTACAGTAGCTGGGGTCTGCCTTCCTGCTTTTTTGTAGCTCCCATACTCAGCGGTATACTTTAACTGACAAAATGTAGTTTTTTCAATGGGAGCTGAACAGAAAAAGTATGGTATTGAAGATAGCTCCCACAGGAAGGCAGATGCAAATGTGACACCGTGCTGGCTGCTAGACTGCATGGGGACCTACTTACTACTGTAGCTGGGATCTATCTTCCTGCTTTCTTGTAGCTCCCATACTCAGCGGTATACCTTAACTGACAAATGTATTCTTTAAATGGGAACTGAGGAGAAAAAGTGTGGTATTGAAGATAGCTCCCACAGGAAAGCAGCTACAAATGTGACATCGTGCTGGCTGCTAGACTGCATGGGGACCTACTTACTACTGTAGCTGGGATCTATCTTCCTGCTTTCTTGTAGCTCCCATACTTAGTTGTATACCTTAAGACTCAAAATGTAGTTTATTCAATGGGAGCTGAACTGAAAAATTGTGGTATTGAAGATAGCTCCCACAGGAAAGTAGCTGCAAATGTGACACCGTGCTGGCTGCTAGACTGCATGGGGACCTACTTACTACTGTAGCTGGGATCTATCTTCCTGCTTTCTTGTAGCTCCCATACTCAGTTGTATACCTTCAGAGACAAAATGTAGTTTTTTCAATGGGAGCTGAAGAGAAAAAGTGTGGTATTGAAGATAGCTCCGACAGGAAAGCAGCTGCAAATGTGACACCGTGCTGGCTGCTAGACTGCATGGGGACCTACTTACTACTGTAGCTGGGGTCTGCCTTCCTGCTTTCTTGTAGCTCCCATACTCAGTGGTATACCTTAACTGACAAATGTATTCTTTCAATGGGAGCTGAACAGAAAAAGTGTGGTATTGAAGATAGCTCCCACAGGAAAGCAGCTGCAAATGTGACACCGTGCTGGCTGCTAGACTGCATGGGGACCTACTTACTACTGTAGCTGGGGTCTGCCTTCCTGCTTTCTTGTAGCTCCCGTACTCAGTGGTATACCTTAACTGACAAATGTATTTTTTCAATGGGAGCTGAGGAGAAAAAGTGTGGTATTGAAGATAGCTCCCACAGGAAAGCAGCTGCAAATGTGACACCGTGCTGCCTGCTAGACTGCATGGGGACCTACTTACTACTGTAGCTGGGGTCTGCCTTCCTGCTTTCTTGTAGCTCCCATACTTAGCGGTATACCTTAACTGACAAATGTATTCTTTCAATGGGAGCTGAGAAGAAAAAGTGTGGTATTGAAGATAGCTCCCACAGGAAAGCAGCTGCAAATGTGACACCGTGCTGCCTGCTAGACTGCATGGGGACCTACTTACTACTGTAGCTGGGGTCTGCCTTCCTGCTTTCTTGTAGCTCCCGTACTCAGTGGTAGACCTTAAGAGACAAATGTATTTTTTCAATGGGAGCTGAACAGAAAAAGTGTGGTATTGAAGATAGCTCCCACAGGAAAGCAGCTGCAAATGTGACACCGTGCTGGCTGCTAGACTGCATGGGGACCTACTTACTACTGTAGCTGGGGTCTGCCTTCCTGCTTTCTTGTAGCTCCCGTACTCAGTGGTATACCTTAACTGACAAATGTATTTTTTCAATGGGAGCTGAGGAGAAAAACTGTGGTATTGAAGATAGCTCCCACAGGAAAGCAGCTGCAAATGTGACACCGTGCTGGCTGCTAGACTGCATGCGGACCTACTTACTACAGTAGCTGGGGTCTGCCTTCCTGCTTTCTTGTAGCTCCCATACTCAGCGGTATACCTTAACTGACAAATGTATTCTTTCAATGGGAGCTGAACAGTAAAAGTGTGGTATTGAAGATAGCTCCCACAGGAAAGCAGCTGCAAATGTGACACCGTGCTGGCTGATAGACTGCATGGGGACCTACTTACTACTGTAGCTGGGGTCTGCCTTCCTGCTTTCTTGTAGCTCCCATACTCAGCGGTATACCTTAACTGACAAAATGTAGTTTTTACAAAGGGAGCTGAGAAGAAAAAGTGTGGTATTGAAGATAACTCCCACAGGAAAGCAGCTGCAAATGTGACACCGTGCTGGCTGCTAGACTGCATGGGGACCTACTTACTACTGTAGCTGGGGTCTGCCTTCCTGCTCTCTTGTAGCTCCCGTACTCAGTGGTATACCTTAACTGACAAATGTATTTTTTCATTGGGAGCTGAGGAGAAAAACTGTGGTATTGAAGATAGCTCCCACAGGAAAGCAGCTGCAAATGTGACACCGTGCTGCCTGCTAGACTGCATGGGGACCTACTTACTACTGTAGCTGGGATCTATCTTCCTGCTTTCTTGTAGCTCCCATACTCAGCGGTATACCTTAACTGACAAATGTATTCTTTCAATGGGAGCTGATGAGAAAAAGTGTGGTATTGAAGATAGCTCCCACAGGAAAGCAGCTGCAAATGTGACACCGTGCTGGCTGCTAGACTGCATGGGGACCTACTTACTACTGTAGCTGGGGTCTGCCTTCCTGCTTTCTTGTAGCTCCCATACTCAGCGGTATACTTTAACTGACAAATGTATTCTTTCAATGGGAGCTGAACAGAAAAAGTGTGGTATTGAAGATAGCTCCCACAGGAAAGCAGCTGCAAATGTGACACCGTGCTGGCTGCTAGACTGCATGGGGACCTACTTACTACAGTAGCTGGGGTCTGCCTTCCTGCTTTTTTGTAGCTCCCATACTCAGCGGTATAATTTAACTGACAAAATGTAGTTTTTTCAATGGGAGCTGAACAGAAAAAGTATGGTATTGAAGATAGCTCCCACAGGAAGGCAGATGCAAATGTGACACCGTGCTGGCTGCTAGACTGCATGGGGACCTACTTACTACTGTAGCTGGGATCTATCTTCCTGCTTTCTTGTAGCTCCCATACTCAGCGGTATACCTTAACTGACAAATGTATTCTTTAAAGGGGAACTGAGGAGAAAAAGTGTGGTATTGAAGATAGCTCCCACAGGAAAGCAGCTACAAATGTGACATCGTGCTGGCTGCTAGACTGCATGGGGACCTACTTACTACTGTAGCTGGGATCTATCTTCCTGCTTTCTTGTAGCTCCCATACTTAGTTGTATACCTTAAGACTCAAAATGTAGTTTATTCAATGGGAGCTGAACTGAAAAATTGTGGTATTGAAGATAGCTCCCACAGGAAAGTAGCTGCAAATGTGACACCGTGCTGGCTGCTAGACTGCATGGGGACCTACTTACTACTGTAGCTGGGATCTATCTTCCTGCTTTCTTGTAGCTCCCATACTCAGTTGTATACCTTAAGAGACAAAATGTAGTTTTTTCAATGGGAGCTGAAGAGAAAAAGTGTGGTATTGAAGATAGCTCCGACAGGAAAGCAGCTGCAAATGTGACACCGTGCTGGCTGCTAGACTGCATGGGGACCTACTTACTACTGTAGCTGGGGTCTGCCTTCCTGCTTTCTTGTAGCTCCCATACTCAGTGGTATACCATAACTGACAAATGTATTCTTTCAATGGGAGCTGAGAAGAAAAAGTGTGGTATTGAAGATAGCTCCCACAGGAAAGCAGCTGCAAATGTGACACCGTGCTGGCTGCTAGACTGCATGGGGACCTACTTACTACTGTAGCTGGGGTCTGCCTTCCTGCTTTCTTGTAGCTCCCATACTCAGTGGTATACCTTAACTGACAAACGTATTCTTTCAATGGGAGCTGAACAGAAAACGTGTGGTATTGAAGATAGCTCCCACAGGAAAGCAGCTGCAAATGTGACACCGTGCTGGCTGCTAGACTGCATGGGGACCTACTTACTACTGTAGCTGGGGTCTGCCTTCCTGCTTTCTTGTAGCTCCCATACTCAGTGGTATACCTTAACTGACAAAATGTAGTTTTTTCAATGGGAGCTGAACAGAAAAAGTATGGTATTGAAGATAGCTTCCACAGGAAAGCAGCTGCAAATGTGACACCGTGCTGGCTGCTAGACTGCATGGGGACCTACTTACTACTGTAGCTGGGATCTATCTTCCTGCTTTCTTGTAGCTCCCATACTCAGCGGTATACCTTAACTGACAAATGTATTCTTTAAATGGGAACTGAGGAGAAAAAGTGTGGTATTGAAGATAGCTCCCACAAGAAAGCAGCTGCAAATGTGACACCGTGCTGGCTGCTAGACTGCATGGGGACCTACTTACTACTGTAGCTGGGATCTATCTTCCTGCTTTCTTGTAGCTCCCATACTTAGTTGTATACCTTAAGAGTCAAAATGTAGTTTATTCAATGGGAGCTGAACTGAAAAATTGTGGTATTGAAGATAGCTCCCACAGGAAAGCAGCTGCAAATGTGACACCGTGCTGGCTGCTAGACTGCATGGGGACCTACTTACTACTGTAGCTGGGATCTATCTTCCTGCTTTCTTGTAGCTCCCATACTCAGTTGTATACCTTAAGAGACAAAATGTAGTTTTTTCAATGGGAGCTGAAGAGAAGAAGTGTGGTATTGAAGATAGCTCCCACAGGAAAGCAGCTGCAAATGTGACACCGTGCTGGCTGCTAGACTGCATGGGGACCTACTTACTACAGTAGCTGGGGTCTGCCTTCCTGCTTTCTTGTAGCTCCCATACTCAGCGGTATACCTTAACTGACAAATGTATTCTTTCAATGGGAGCTGAACAGAAAAAGTGTGGGTTTGAAGATAGCTCCCACAGGAAAGCAGCTGCAAATGTGACACCGTGCTGGCTGCTAGACTGCATGGGGACCTACTTACTATTGTAGCTGGGGTCTGCCTTCCTGCTTTCTTGTAGATCCCATACTCAGCGGTATACCTTAACTGACAAAACGTGGTTTTTTCAATGGGAGCTGAGAAGAAAAAGTGTGGTATTGAAGATAGCTCCCACAGGAAAGCAGCTGCAAATGTGACACCGTGCTGGCTGCTAGACTGCATGGGGACCTGCTTACTACTGTAGCTGGGATCTATCTTCCTGCTTTCTTGTAGCTCCCATACTCAGTGGTATACCTTAACTGACAAATGTATTCTTTCAATGGGAGCTGAGAAGAAAAACTGTGGTATTGAAGATAGCTCCCACAGGAAAGCAGCTGCACATGTCACACGGTGCTGGCTGCTAGACTGCATGGGGACCTACTTACTACTGTAGCTGGGGTCTGCCTTCCTGCTTTCTTGTAGCTCCCATACTCAGCGGTATACCTTAACTGACAAATGTATTCTTTCAATGGGAGCTGAACAGAAAAAGTGTGGTATTGAAGATAGCTCCCACAGGAAAGCAGCTGCAAATGTGACACCGTGCTGGCTGCTAGACTGCATGGGGACCTACTTACTACTGTAGCTGGGGTCTGCCTTCCTGCTTTCTTGTAGCTCCCATACTCCGCGGTATACTTTAACTGACAAATGTATTCTTTCAATGGGAGCTGAAGAGAAAAAGTGTGGTATTGAAGATAGCTCCCACAGGAAAGCAGCTGCAAATGTGACACCGTGCTGGCTGCTAGACTGCATGGGGACCTACTTACTACTGTAGCTGGGGTCTGCCTTCCTGCTTTCTTGTAGCTCCCATACTCAGCGGTATACTTTAACTGACAAAATGTAGTTTTTTCAATGGGAGCTGAACAGAAAAAGTATGGTATTGAAGATAGCTCCCACAGGAAGGCAGATGCAAATGTGACACCGTGCTGGCTGCTAGACTGCATGGGGACCTACTTACTACTGTAGCTGGGATCTATATTCCTGCTTTCTTGTAGCTCCCATACTCAGCGGTATACCTTAACTGACAAATGTATTTTTTAAATGGGAACTGAGGAGAAAAAGTGTGGTATTGAAGATAGCTCCCACAGGAAAGCAGCTGCAAATGTGACACCGTGCTGGCTGCTAGACTGCATGGGGACCTACTTATTACTGTAGCTGGGATCTATCTTCCTGCTTTCTTGTAGCTCCCATACTTAGTTGTATACCTTAAGAGTCAAAATGTAGTTTATTCAATGGGAGCTGAACTGAAAAATTGTGGTATTGAAGATAGCTCCCACAGGAAAGTAGCTGCAAATGTGACACCGTGCTGGCTGCTAGACTGCATGGGGACCTACTTACTACTGTAGCTGGGATCTATCTTCCTGCTTTCTTGTAGCTCCCATACTCAGTTGTATACCTTAAGAGACAAAATGTAGTTTTTTCAATGGGAGCTCAACAGAAAAAGTGTGGTATTGAAGATAGCTCCGACAGGAAAGCAGCTGCAAATGTGACACCGTGCTGGCTGCTAGACTGCATGGGGACCTACTTACTACTGTAGCTGGGGTCTGCCTTCCTGCTTTCTTGTAGCTCCCATACTCAGTGGTATACCTTAACTGACAAATGTATTCTTTCAATGGGAGCTGAACAGAAAAAGTGTGGTATTGAAGATAGCTCCCACAGGAAAGCAGCTGCAAATGTGACACCGTGCTGGCTGCTAGACTGCATGGGGACCTACTTACTACTGTAGCTGGGGTCTGCCTTCCTGCTTTCTTGTAGCTCCCATACTCAGTGGTATACCTTAACTGACAAACGTATTCTTTCAATGGGAGCTGAACAGAAAACGTGTGGTATTGAAGATAGCTCCCACAGGAAAGCAGCTGCAAATGTGACACCGTGCTGGCTGCTAGACTGCATGGGGACCTACTTACTACTGTAGCTGGGGTCTGCCTTCCTGCTTTCTTGTAGCTCCCATACTCAGTGGTATACCTTAACTGACAAATGTATTCTTTCAATGGGAGCTGAGAAGAAAAAGTGTGGTATTGAAGATAGCTCCCACAGGAAAGCAGCTGCAAATGTGACACCGTGCTGGCTGCTAGACTGCATGGGGACCTACTTACTACTGTAGCTGGGGTCTGCCTTCCTGCTTTCTTGTAGCTCCCATACTCAGCGGTATACCTTAACTGACAAAATGTAGTTTTTACAAAGGGAGCTGAGAAGAAAAAGTGTGGTATTGAAGATAGCTCCCACAGGAAAGCAGCTGCAAATGTGACACCGTGCTGGCTGCTAGACTGCATGGGGACCTACTTACTACTGTAGCTGGGGTCTGCCTTCCTGCTTTCTTGTAGGTCCCATACTCAGTGGTATACCTTAACTGACAAATGTATTTTTTCAATGGGAGCTGAACAGAAAAAGTGTGGTATTGAAGATAGCTCCCACAGGAAAGCAGCTGCAAATGTGACACCGTGCTGGCTGCTAGACTGCATGGGGACCTACTTACTACTGTAGCTGGGATCTATCTTCCTGCTTTCTTGTAGCTCCCATACTCAGCGGTATACCTTAACTGACAAATGTATTCTTTAAATGGGAACTGAACAGAAAAAGTGTGGTATTGAAGATAGCTCCCACAGGAAAGCAGCTGCAAATGTGACACCGTGCTGGCTGCTAGACTGCATGGGGACCTACTTACTACTGTAGCTGGGATCTATCTTCCTGCTTTCTTGTAGCTCCCATACTTAGTTGTATACCTTAAGAGTCAAAATGTAGTTTATTCAATGGGAGCTGAACTGAAAAATTGTGGTATTGAAGATAGCTCCCACAGGAAAGTAGCTGCAAATGTGACACCGTGCTGGCTGCTAGACTGCATGGGGACCTACTTACTACTGTAGCTGGGATCTATCTTCCTGCTTTCTTGTAGCTCCCATACTCAGTTGTATACCTTAAGAGACAAAATGTAGTTTTTTCAATGGGAGCTGAAGAGAAAAAGTGTGGTATTGAAGATAGCTCCGACAGGAAAGCAGCTGCAAATGTGACACCGTGCTGGCTGCTAGACTGCATGGGGACCTACTTACTACTGTAGCTGGGGTCTGCCTTCCTGCTTTCTTGTAGGTCCCATACTCAGTGGTATACCTTAAGAGACAAATGTATTTTTTCAATGGGAGCTGAACAGAAAAAGTGTGGTATTGAAGATAGCTCCCACAGGAAAGCAGCTGCAAATGTGACACCGTGCTGGCTGCTAGACTGCATGGGGACCTACTTACTACTGTAGCTGGGGTCTGCCTTCCTGCTTTCTTGTAGGTCCCATACTCAGTGGTATACCTTAAGAGACAAATGTATTTTTTCAATGGGAGCTGAACAGAAAAAGTGTGGTATTGAAGATAGCTCCCACAGGAAAGCAGCTGCAAATGTGACACCGTGCTGGCTGCTAGACTGCATGGGGACCTACTTACTACTGTAGCTGGGGTCTGCCTTCCTGCTTTCTTGTAGCTCCTATACTCAGCGGTATACCTTAACTGACAAATGTATTCTTTCAATGGGAGCTGAACAGAAAAAGTGTGATATTGAAGATAGCTCCCACAGGAAAGCAGCTGCAAATGTGACACCGTGCTGGCTGCTAGACTGCATGGGGACCTACTTACTACTGTAGCTGGGGTCTGCCTTCCTGCTTTCTTGTAGCTCCCATACTCAGCGGTATACCTTAACTGACAAAATGTAGTTTTTACAAAGGGAGCTGAGAAGAAAAAGTGTGGTATTGAAGATAGCTCCCACAGGAAAGCAGCTGCAAATGTGACACCGTGCTGGCTGCTAGACTGCATGGGGACCTACTTACTATTGTAGCTGGGGTCTGCCTTCCTGCTTTCTTGTAGCTCCCATACTTAGAGGTATACCTTAACTGACAAATGTATTCTTTCAATGGGAGCTGAGGAGAATAAGTGTGGTATTGAAGATAGCTCCCACAGGAAAGCAGCTGCAAATGTGACACCGTGCTGCCTGCTAGACTGCATGGGGACCTACTTACTACTGTAGCTGGGATCTATCTTCCTGCTTTCTTGTAGCTCCCATACTCAGCGGTATACCTTAACTGACAAATGTATTCTTTAAATGGGAACTGAGGAGAAAAAGTGTGGTATTGAAAATAGCTCCCACAGGAAAGCAGCTGCAAATGTGACACCGTGCTGGCTGCTAGACTGCATGGGGACCTACTTACTACTGTAGCTGGGATCTATCTTCCTGCTTTCTTGTAGCTCCCATACTCAGCGGTATACCTTAACTGACAAAATGTAGTTTTTTCAATGGGAGCTCAACAGAAAAAGTGTGGTATTGAAGATAGCTCCCACAGGAAAGCAGCTGCAAATGTGACACCGTGCTGGCTGCTAGACTGCATGGGGACCTACTTACTACTGTAGCTGGGATCTATCTTCCTGCTTTCTTGTAGCTCCCATTCTCACTGGTATACCTTAACTGACAAATGTATTCTTTCAATGGGAGCTGAGAAGAAAAAGTGTGGTATTGAAGATAGCTGCCACAGGAAAGGATCTGCACATGTCACACCGTGCTGGCTGCTAGACTGCATGGGGACCTACTTACTACTGTAGCTGGGGTCTGCCTTCCTGCTTTCTTGTAGCTCCCATACTCAGCGGTATACCTTAACTGACAAATGTATTCTTTCAATGGGAGCTGAACAGAAAAAGTGTGGTATTGAAGATAGCTCCCACAGGAAAGCAGCTGCAAATGTGACACCGTGCTGGCTGCTAGACTGCATGGGGACCTACTGACTACTGTAGCTGGGGTCTGCCTTCCTGCTTTCTTGTAGCTCCCATACTCAGCGGTATTCTTTAACTGACAAAATGTAGTTTTTTCATTGGGAGCTGAACAGAAAAAGTATGGTATTGAAGATAGCTCCCACAGGAAAGTAGCTGCAAATGTGACACCGTGCTGGCTGCTAGACTGCATGGGGACCTACTTACTACTGTAGCTGGGATCTATCTTCCTGCTTTCTTGTAGCTCCCATACTCAGTTGTATACCTTAAGAGACAAAATGTAGTTTTTTCAATGGGAGCTGAAGAGAAAAAGTGTGGTATTGAAGATAGCTCCCACAGGAAAGCAGCTGCAAATGTGACACCGTGCTGGCTGCTAGACTGCATGGGGACCTACTTACTACTGTAGCTGGGGTCTGCCTTCCTGCTTTCTTGTAGCTCCCATACTCAGTGGTATACCTTAACTGACAAATGTATTCTTTCAATGGGAGCTGAACAGAAAAAGTGTGGTATTGAAGATAGCTCCCACAGGAAAGCAGCTGCAAATGTGACACCGTGCTGGCTGCTAGACTGCATGGGGACCTACTTACTACTGTAGCTGGGGTCTGCCTTCCTGCTTTCTTGTAGCTCCCATACTCAGCGGTATACTTTAACTGACAAAATGTAGTTTTTTCAATGGGAGCTGAACAGAAAAAGTATGGTATTGAAGATAGCTCCCACAGGAAGGCAGATGCAAATGTGACACAGTGCTGGCTGATAGACTGCATGGGGACCTACTTACTACTGTAGCTGGGATCTATCTTCCTGCTTTCTTGTAGCTCCCATACTCAGCGGTATACCTTAACTGACAAATGTATTCTTTAAATGGGAACTGAGGAGAAAAAGTGTGATATTGAAGATAGCTCCCACAGGAAAGCAGCTGCAAATGTGACACCGTGCTGCCTGCTAGACTGCATGGGGACCTACTTACTACTGTAGCTGGGATCTATCTTCCTGCTTTCTTGTAGCTCCCATACTTAGTTGTATACCTTAAGAGTCAAAATGTAGTTTATTCAATGGGAGCTGAACTGAAAAATTGTGGTATTGAAGATAGCTCCCACAGGAAAGTAGCTGCAAATGTGACACCGTGCTGGCTGATAGACTGCATGGGGACCTACTTACTACTGTAGCTGGGATCTATCTTCCTGCTTTCTTGTAGCTCCCATACTCAGTTGTATACCTTAAGAGACAAAATGTAGTTTTTTTCAATGGGAGCTGAACAGAAAAAGTGTGGTATTGAAGATAGCTCCCACAGGAAAGCAGCTGCAAATGTGACACCGTGCTGGCTGCTAGACTGCATGGGGACCTACTTACTACTGTAGCTGGGGTCTGCCTTCCTGCTTTCTTGTAGCTCCCATACTCAGCGGTATACCTTAACTGACAAATGTATTCTTTCAATGGGAGCTGAGAAGAAAAAGTGTGGTATTGAAGATAGCTCCCACAGGAAAGCAGCTGCAAATGTGACACCGTGCTGGCTGCTAGACTGCATGGGGACCTACTTACTACTGTAGCTGGGGTCTGCCTTCCTGCTTTCTTGTAGCTCCCATAATCAGCGGTATACCTTAACTGACAAAATGTAGTTTTTACAAAGGGAGCTGAGAAGAAAAAGTTTGGTATTGAAGATAGCTCCCACAGGAAAGCAGCTGCAAATGTGACACCGTGCTGGCTGCTAGACTGCATGGGGACCTACTTACTACTGTAGCTGGGGTCTGCCTTCCTGCTTTCTTGTAGCTCCCGTACTCAGCGGTATACCTTAAGAGACAAATGTATTTTTTCAATGGGAGCTGAACAGAAAAAGTGTGGTATTGAAGATAGCTCCCACAGGAAAGCAGCTGCAAATGTGACACCGTGCTGGCTTCTAGACTGCATGGGGACCTACTTACTACTGTAGCTGGGGTCTTCCTTCCTGCTTTCTTGTAGCTCCCGTACTCAGTGGTATACCTTCACTGACAAATGTATTCTTTCAATGGGAGCTGAGAAGAAAAAGTGTGGTATTGAAAATAGCTCCCACAGGAAAGCAGCTGCAAATATGACACCGTGCTGGCTGCTAGACTGCATGGGGACCTACTTACTACTGTAGCTGGGGTCTGCCTTCCTGCTTTCTTGTAGCTCCCATACTCAGTGGTATACCTTAACTGACAAAATGTAGTTTTTTCAATGGGAGCTGAACAGAAAAAGTGTGGTATTGAAGATAGCTCCCACAGGAAAGCAGCTGCAAATGTGACACCGTCCTGGCTGATAGACTGCATGGGGACCTACTTACTACTGTAGCTGGGATCTATCTTCCTGCTTTCTTGTAGCTCCCATACTCAGCGGTATACCTTAACTGACAAATGTATTCTTTCAATGGGAGCTGAACAGAAAAAGTGTGGTATTGAAGATAGCTCCCACAGGAAAGCAGCTGCAAATGTGACACCGTGCTGGCTGCTAGACTGCATGGGGACCTACTTACTACTGTAGCTGGGATCTATCTTCCTGCTTTCTTGTAGCTCCCATACTTAGTTGTATACCTTAAGAGTCAAAATGTAGTTTATTCAACGGGAGCTGATGAGAAAAAGTGTGGTATTGAAGATAGCTCCCACAGGAAAGCAGCTGCAAATGTGACACCGTGCTGGCTGCTAGACTGCATGGGGACCTACTTACTACTGTAGCTGGGATCTATATTCGTGCTTTCTTGTAGCTCCCATACTCAGTGGTATGCCTTAAGAGACAAATGTATTCTTTAAATGGGAACTGAGGAGAAAAAGTGTGGTATTGAAGATAGCTCCCACAGGAAAGCAGCTGCAAATGTGACACCGTGCTGACTGATAGACTGCATGGGGACCTACTTACTACTGTAGCTGGGGTCTGCCTTCCTGCTTTCTTGTAGCTCCCATACTCAGCGGTATACCTTAACTGACAAATGTATTCTTTCAATGGGAGCTGAACAGAAAAAGTGTGGTATTGAAGATAGCTCCCACAGGAAAGCAGCTGCAAATGTCACACCGTGCTGGCTGCTAGACTGCATGGGGACCTACTTACTACAGTAGCTGGGGTCTGCCTTCCTGCTTTCTTGTAGCTCCCGTACTCAGTGGTATACCTTAAGAGACAAATGTATTTTTTCAATGGGAGCTGAACAGAAAAAGTGTGGTATTGAAGATAGCTCCCACAGGAAAGCAGATGCAAATGTGACACCGTGCTGGCTGCTAGACTGCATGGGGACCTACTTACTACTGTAGCTGGGATCTATCTTCCTGCTTTCTTGTTGCTCCCATACTCAGTTGTATACCTTAAGAGACAAAATGTAGTTTTTTCAATGGGAGCTGAAGAGAAAAAGTGTGGTATTGAAGATAGCTCCCACAGGAAAGCAGCTGCAAATGTGACACCGTGCTGGCTGATAGACTGCATGGGGACCTACTTACTACTGTAGCTGGGGTCTGCCTTCCTGCTTTCTTGTAGCTCCCATACTCAGTGGTATACCGTAACTGACAAATGTATTCTTTCAATGGGAGCTGAACAGAAAAAGTGTGGTATTGAAGATAGCTCCCACAGGAAAGCAGCTGCAAATGTGACACCGTGCTGGCTGCTAGACTGCATGGGGACCTACTTACTACTGTAGCTGGGATCTATCTTCCTGCTTTCTTGTAGCTCCCATACTTAGTTGTATACCTTAAGAGTCAAAATGTAGTTTATTCAATGGGAGCTGATGAGAAAAAGTGTGGTATTGAAGATAGCTCCCACAGGAAAGCAGCTGCAAATGTGACACTGTGCTGGCTGCTAGACTGCATGGGGACCTACTTACTACTGTAGCTGGGATCTATCTTCCTGCTTTCTTGTAGCTCCCATACTCAGTTGTATACCTTAAGAGACAAAATGTAGTTTTTTCAATGAGAGCTGAAGAGAAAAAGTGTGGTATTGAAGATAGCTCCCACAGGAAAGCAGCTGCAAATGTGACACCGTGCTGGCTGATAGACTGCATGGGGACCTACTTACTACTGTAGCTGGGGTCTGCCTTCCTGCTTTCTTGTAGCTCCCATACTCAGTGGTATACCTTAACTGACAAATGTATTCTTTCAATGGGAGCTGAACAGAAAAAGTGTGGTATTGAAGATAGCTCCCACAGGAAAGCAGCTGCAAATGTGACACCGTGCTGGCTGCTAGACTGCATGGGGACCTACTTACTACTGTAGCTGGGGTCTGCCTTCCTGCTTTCTTGTAGCTCCCATACTCAGCGGTATACCTTAACTGACAGATGTATTCTTTCAATGGGAGCTGAACAGAAAAAGTGTGGTATTGAAGATAGCTCCCACAGGAAAGCAGCTGCAAATGTGACACCGTGCTGGCTGCTAGACTGCATGGGGACCTACTTACTACAGTAGCTGGGGTCTGCCTTCCTGCTTTCTTGTAGCTCCCGTACTCAGTGGTATACCTTAAGAGACAAATGTATTTTTTCAATGGGAGCTGAACAGAAAAAGTGTGGTATTGAAGATAGCTCCCACAGGAAAGCAGCTGCAAATGTGACACCGTGCTGGCTGCTAGACTGCATGGGGACCTACTTACTACTGTAGCTGGGATCTATCTTCCTGCTTTCTTGTAGCTCCCATACTTAGTTGTATACCATAAGAGTCAAAATGTAGTTTATTCAACGGGAGCTGATGAGAAAAAGTGTGGTATTGAAGATAGCTCCCACAGGAAAGCAGCTGCAAATGTGACACCGTGCTGGCTGCTAGACTGCATGGGGACCTACTTACTACTGTAGCTGGGGTCTGCCTTCCTGCTTTCTTGTAGCTCCCGTACTCAGTGGTACACCTTAACTGACAAATGTATTTTTCAATGGGAGCTGAACAGAAAAAGTGTGGTATTGAAGATAGCTCCCACAGGAAAGCAGCTGCAAATGTGACACCGTGCTGCCTGCTAGACTGCATGGGGACCTACTTACTACTGTAGCTGGGGTCTGCCTTCCTGCTTTCTTGTAGCTCCCATACTCAGCGGTATACCTTAACTGACAAATGTATTCTTTCACTGGGAGCTGAACAGAAAAAGTGTGGTATTGAAGATAGCTCCCACAGGAAAGCAGCTGCAAATGTGACACCGTGCTGGCTGCTAGACTGCATGGGGACCTACTTACTACTGTAGCTGGGGTCTGCCTTCCTGCTTTCTTGTAGCTCCCATACTCAGCGGTATACTTTAACTGACAAATGTATTCTTTCAATGGGAGCTGAACAGAAAAAGTGTGGTATTGAAGATAGCTCCCACAGGAAAGGATCTGCAAATGTGACACCATGCTGGCTGCTAGAGTGCATGGGGACCTACTTACTACTGTATCTGGGATCTATCTTCCTGCTTTCTTGTAGCTCCCATACTCAGTGGTATGCCTTAAGAGACAAATGTATTCTTTAAATGGGAACTGAGGAGAAAAACTGTGGTATTGAAGATAGCTCCCACAGGAAAGCAGCTGCAAATGTGACACAGTGCTGGCTGATAGACTGCATGGGGACCTACTTACTACTGTAGCTGGGGTCTGCCTTCCTGCTTTCTTGTAGCTCCCATACTCAGCGGTATACCTTAACTGACAAAATGTAGTTTTTTCAATGGGAGCTGAACAGAAAAACGTGTGGTATTGATTATAGCTCCCACAGGAAAGCAGCTGCAAATGTGACACCGTGCTGGCTGCTAGACTGCATGGGGACCTACTTACTAATGTAGCTGGGGTCTGCCTTCCTGCTTTCTTGTAGCTCCCATACTCAGTGGTATACCTTAACTGACAAATGTATTCTTTCAATGGGAGCTGAACAGAAAAAGTGTGGTATTGAAGATAGCTCCCACAGGAAAGTAGGTGCAAATGTCACACCGTGCTGGCTGCTAGACTGCATGGGGACCTACTTACTACTGTAGCTGGGATCTATCTTCCTGCTTTCTTGTAGCTCCCATACTCAGCAGTATACCTTAACTGACAAATGTATTCTTTCAATGGGAGCTGAACAGAAAAAGTGTGGTATTGAAGATAGCTCCCACAGGAAAGCAGCTGCAAATGTGACACCCTGCTGGCTGCTAGACTGCATGGGGACCTACTTACTACTGTAGCTGGGGGCTGCCTTCCTGCTTTCTTGTAGCTCCCATACTCAGCGGTATACTTTAACTGACAAAATGTAGTTTTTACAATGGGAGCTGAACAGAAAAAGTGTGGTATTGAAGATAGCTCCCACAGGAAAGCAGCTGCAAATGTGACACCGTGCTGGCTGATAGACTGCATGGGGACCTACTTAGTACTGTAGCTGGGATCTATCTTCCTGCTTTCTTGTAGCTCCCATACTCAGTTGTATACGTTAAGAGACAAAATGTAGTTTTTTCAATGGGAGCTGAACAGAAAAAGTGTGATATTGAAGATAGCTCCCACAGGAAAGCAGCTGCAAATGTGACACCGTGCTGGCTGCTAGACTGCATGGGGACCTACTTACTACTGTAGCTGGGGTCTGCCTTCCTGCTTTCTTGTAGCTCCCGTACTCAGTGGTATACCTTAAGAGACAAATGTATTTTTTCAATGGGAGCTGAACAGAAAAAGTGTGGTATTGAAGATAGCTCCCACAGGAAAGCAGCTCCAAATGTCACACCGTGCTGTCTGATAGACTGCATGGGGACCTACTTACTACTGTAGCTGGGGTCTGCCTTCCTGCTTTCTTGTAGCTCCCATACTCAGCGGTATACCTTAACTGACAAATGTATTCTTTCAATGGGAGCTGAGAAGAAAAAGTGTGGTATTGAAGATAGCTGCCACAGGAAAGCAGCTGCAAATGTGACACCGTGCTGCCTGCTAGACTGCATGGGGACCTACTTACTACTGTAGCTGGGGTCTGCCTTCCTGCTTTCTTGTAGCTCCCATACTCAGTGGTATACCTTAACTGACAAAATGTAGTTTTTTCAATGGGAGCTGAGAAGAAAAAGTGTGGTATTGAAGATAGCTCCCACAGGAAAGCAGCTGCAAATGTGACACCGTGCTGGCTGATAAACTGCATGGGGATCTACTTTCTACTGTAGCTGGGGTCTGCCTTCCTGCTTTCTTGTAGCTCTCATACTCAGTGGTATAACTTAAGAGACAAACGTATTCTTTCAATGGGAGCTGAACAGAAAAAGTGTGGTATTGAAGATAGCTCCCACAGGAAAGCAGCTGCAAATGTGACACCGTGCTGGCTGCTACACTGCATGGGGACCTACTTACTACTGTAGCTGGGATCTATCTTCCTGCTTTCTTGTAGCTCCCATACTTAGTTGTATACCTTAAGAGTCAAAATGTAGTTTATTCAATGGGAGCTGATGAGAAAAAGTGTGGTATTAAAGATAGCTCCCACAGGAAAGCAGCTGCAAATGTGACACAGTGCTGGCTGATAGACTGCATGGGGACCTACTTACTACTGTAGCTGGGATCTATCTTCCTTCTTTCTTGTAGGTCCCATACTCAGTTGTATACCTTAAGAGACAAAATGTAGTTTTTTCAATGGGAGCTGAAGAGAAAAAGTGTGGTATTGAAGACAGCTCCCACAGGAAAGCAGCTGCAAATGTGACACCGTGCTGGCTGATAGACTGCATGGGGACCTACTTACTACTGTAGCTGGGGTCTGCCTTCCTGCTTTCTTGTAGATCCCATACTCAGTGGTATACCTTAACTGACAAATGTATTCTTTCAATGGGAGCTGAACAGAAAAAGTGTGGTATTGAAGATAGCTCCCACAGGAAAGCAGCTGCAAATGTGACACCGTGCTCGCTGCTAGACTGCATGGGGACCTACTTACTACTGTAGCTGGGGTCTGCCTTCCTGCTTTCTTGTAGCTCCCATACTCAGTGGTATACCTTAACTGACAAAATGTAGTTTTTTCAATGGGAGCTGAACATAAAAAGTGTGGTATTGAAGATAGCTCCCACAGGAAAGCAGCTGCAAATGTGACACCGTGCTGGCTGATAGACTGCATGGGGACCTACTTACTACTGTAGCTGGGATCTATCTTCCTGCTTTCTTGTAGCTCCCATACTTAGTTGTATACCTTAAGAGTCAAAATGTAGTTTATTCAATGGGAGCTGATGAGAAAAAGTGTGGTATTGAAGATAGCTCCCACAGGAAAGCAGCTGCAAATGTGACACTGTGCTGGCTGCTAGACTGCATGGGGACCTACTTACTACTGTAGCTGGGGTCTGCCTTCCTGCTTTCTTGTAGCTCCCATACTTAGCGGTATACCTTAACTGACAAATGTATTCTTTCAATGGGAGCTGAGAAGAAAAAGTGTGGTATTGAAGATAGCTCCCACAGGAAAGCAGCTGCAAATGTGACACCGTGCTGGCTGCTAGACTGCATGGGGACCTACTTACTACTGTAGCTGGGGTCTGCCTTCCTGCTTTCTTGTAGCTCCCATACTCAGCGGTATACCTTAACTGACAAATGTATTCTTTCAATGGGAGCTGAACAGAAAACGTGTGGTATTGAAGATAGCTCCCACAGGAAAGCAGCTGCAAATGTGACACCGTGCTGGCTGATAGACTGCATGGGGACCTACTTACTACTGTAGCTGGGGTCTGCCTTCCTGCTTTCTTGTAGCTCCCATACTCAGCGGTATACTTTAACTGACAAATGTATTCTTTCAATGGGAGCTGAACAGAAAAAGTGTGGTATTGAAGATAGCTCCCACAGGAAAGGATCTGCAAATGTGACACCATGCTGGCTGCTAGACTGCATGGGGACCTACTTACTACTGTAGCTGGGGTCTGCCTTCCTGCTTTCTTGTAGCTCCCATACTCAGTGGTATACCTTAACTGACAAAATGTAGTTTTTTCAATGGGAGCTGAACAGAAAAAGTATGGTATAGAAGATAGCTGCCACAGGAAAGCAGCTGCAAATGTGACACCGTGCTGTCTGCTAGACTGCATGGGGACCTACTTACTACTGTAGCTGGGGTCTGCCTTCCTGCTTTCTTGTAGCTCCCATACTCAGCGGTATACCTTAACTGACAAATGTGTTCTTTCAATGGGAGCTGAACAGAAAACGTGTGGTATTGAAGATAGCTCCCACAGGAAAGCAGCTGCAAATGTGACACCGTGCTGGCTGCTAGACTGCATGGGGACCTACTTACTACTGTAGCTGGGGTCTGCCTTCCTGCTTTCTTGTAGCTCCCATACTCAGCGGTATACCTTAACTGACAAATGTATTCTTTCAATGGGAGCTGAACAGAAAAAGTGTGGTATTGAAGATAGCTCCCACAGGAAAGCAGCTGCAAATGTGACACCGTGCTGGCTGATAGACTGCATGGGGACCTACTTACTACTGTAGCTGGGGTCTGCCTTCCTGCTTTCTTGTAGCTCTTGTACTCAGTGGTAGACCTTAAGAGACAAATGTATTTTTTCAATGGGAGCTGAACAGAAAAAGTGTGGTATTGAAGATAGCTCCCACAGGAAAGCAGCTGCAAATGTGACACCGTGCTGGCTGCTAGACTGCATGGGTACCTACTTACTACTGTAGCTGGGATATATCTTCCTGCTTTCTTGTAGCTCCCATACTCGGTGGTATACCTTAACTGACAGATGTATTCTTTCAATGGGAGCTGAACAGAAAAAGTGTGGTATTGAAGATAGCTCCCACAGGAAAGCAGCTGCAAATGTGACACCGTGCTGGCTGCTAGACTGCATGGGGACCTACTTACTACAGTAGCTGGGGTCTGCCTTCCTGCTTTCTTGTAGCTCCCGTACTCAGTGGTATACCTTAAGAGACAAATGTATTTTTTCAATGGGAGCTGAACAGAAAAAGTGTGGTATTGAAGATAGCTCCCACAGGAAAGTAGCTGCAAATGTGACACCGTGCTGGCTGCTAGACTGCATGGGGACCTACTTACTACTGTAGCTGGGATCTATCTTCCTGCTTTCTTGTAGCTCCCATACTCAGTTGTATACCTTAAGAGACAAAATGTAGTTTTTTTAATGGGAGCTGAACAGAAAAAGTGTGATATTGAAGATAGCTCCCACAGGAAAGCAGCTGCAAATGTGACACCGTGCTGGCTGCTAGACTGCATGGGGACCTACTTACTACTGTAGCTGGGGTCTGCCTTCCTGCTTTCTTGTAGCTCCCGTACTCAGTGGTACACCTTAACTGACAAATGTATTTTTCAATGGGAGCTGAACAGAAAAAGTGTGGTATTGAAGATAGCTCCCACAGGAAAGCAGCTGCAAATGTGACACCGTGCTGCCTGCTAGACTGCATGGGGACCTACTTACTACTGTAGCTGGGGTCTGCCTTCCTGCTTTCTTGTAGCTCCCATACTTAGCGGTATACCTTAACTGACAAATGTATTCTTTCAATGGGAGCTGAGAAGAAAAAGTGTGGTATTGAAGATAGCTCCCACAGGAAAGCAGCTGCAAATGTGACACCGTGCTGGCTGCTAGACTGCATGGGGACCTACTTACTACTGTAGCTGGGGTCTGCCTTCCTGCTTTCTTGTAGCTCCCATACTCAGCGGTATACCTTAACTGACAAATGTATTCTTTCACTGGGAGCTGAACAGAAAATGTGTGGTATTGAAGATAGCTCCCACAGGAAAGCAGCTGCAAATGTGACACCGTGCTGGCTGCTAGACTGCATGGGGACCTACTTACTACTGTAGCTGGGGTCTGCCTTCCTGCTTTCTTGTAGCTCCCATACTCAGCGGTATACTTTAACTGACAAATGTATTCTTTCAATGGGAGCTGAACAGAAAAAGTGTGGTATTGAAGATAGCTCCCACAGGAAAGGATCTGCAAATGTGACACCATGCTGGCTGCTAGAGTGCATGGGGACCTACTTACTACTGTATCTGGGATCTATCTTCCTGCTTTCTTGTAGCTCCCATACTCAGTGGTATGCCTTAAGAGACAAATGTATTCTTTAAATGGGAACTGAGGAGAAAAACTGTGGTATTGAAGATAGCTCCCACAGGAAAGCAGCTGCAAATGTGACACAGTGCTGGCTGATAGACTGCATGGGGACCTACTTACTACTGTAGCTGGGGTCTGCCTTCCTGCTTTCTTGTAGCTCCCATACTCAGCGGTATACCTTAACTGACAAAATGTAGTTTTTTCAATGGGAGCTGAACAGAAAAACGTGTGGTATTGATTATAGCTCCCACAGGAAAGCAGCTGCAAATGTGACACCGTGCTGGCTGCTAGACTGCATGGGGACCTACTTACTAATGTAGCTGGGGTCTGCCTTCCTGCTTTCTTGTAGCTCCCATACTCAGTGGTATACCTTAACTGACAAATGTATTCTTTCAATGGGAGCTGAACAGAAAAAGTGTGGTATTGAAGATAGCTCCCACAGGAAAGTAGGTGCAAATGTCACACCGTGCTGGCTGCTAGACTGCATGGGGACCTACTTACTACTGTAGCTGGGGGCTGCCTTCCTGCTTTCTTGTAGCTCCCATACTCAGCGGTATACTTTAACTGACAAAATGTAGTTTTTACAATGGGAGCTGAACAGAAAAAGTGTGGTATTGAAGATAGCTCCCACAGGAAAGCAGCTGCAAATGTGACACCGTGCTGGCTGATAGACTGCATGGGGACCTACTTACTACTGTAGCTGGGATCTATCTTCCTGCTTTCTTGTAGCTCCCATACTCAGTTGTATACCTTAAGAGACAAAATGTAGTTTTTTCAATGGGAGCTGAACAGAAAAAGTGTGATATTGAAGATAGCTCCCACAGGAAAGCAGCTGCAAATGTGACACCGTGCTGGCTGCTAGACTGCATGGGGACCTACTTACTACTGTAGCTGGGGTCTGCCTTCCTGCTTTCTTGTAGCTCCCGTACTCAGTGGTATACCTTAAGAGACAAATGTATTTTTTCAATGGGAGCTGAACAGAAAAAGTGTGGTATTGAAGATAGCTCCCACAGGAAAGCAGCTCCAAATGTCACACCGTGCTGTCTGATAGACTGCATGGGGACCTACTTACTACTGTAGCTGGGGTCTGCCTTCCTGCTTTCTTGTAGCTCCCATACTCAGCGGTATACCTTAACTGACAAATGTATTCTTTCAATGGGAGCTGAGAAGAAAAAGTGTGGTATTGAAGATAGCTGCCACAGGAAAGCAGCTGCAAATGTGACACCGTGCTGGCTGATAGACTGCATGGGGACCTACTTACTACTGTAGCTGGGGTCTGCCTTCCTGCTTTCTTGTAGCTCCCATACTCAGTGGTATACCTTAACTGACAAAATGTAGTTTTTTCAATGGGAGCTGAGAAGAAAAAGTGTGGTATTGAAGATAGCTCCCACAGGAAAGCAGCTGCAAATGTGACACCGTGCTGGCTGATAAACTGCATGGGGACCTACTTACTACTGTAGCTGGGGTCTGCCTTCCTGCTTTCTTGTAGCTCTCATACTCAGTGGTATAACTTAAGAGACAAACGTATTCTTTCAATGGGAGCTGAACAGAAAAAGTGTGGTATTGAAGATAGCTCCCACAGGAAAGCAGCTGCAAATGTGACACCGTGCTGGCTGCTACACTGCATGGGGACCTACTTACTACTGTAGCTGGGATCTATCTTCCTGCTTTCTTGTAGCTCCCATACTTAGTTGTATACCTTAAGAGTCAAAATGTAGTTTATTCAATGGGAGCTGATGAGAAAAAGTGTGGTATTAAAGATAGCTCCCACAGGAAAGCAGCTGCAAATGTGACACAGTGCTGGCTGATAGACTGCATGGGGACCTACTTACTACTGTAGCTGGGATCTATCTTCCTTCTTTCTTGTAGGTCCCATACTCAGTTGTATACCTTAAGAGACAAAATGTAGTTTTTTCAATGGGAGCTGAAGAGAAAAAGTGTGGTATTGAAGACAGCTCCCACAGGAAAGCAGCTGCAAATGTGACACCGTGCTGGCTGATAGACTGCATGGGGACCTACTTACTACTGTAGCTGGGGTCTGCCTTCCTGCTTTCTTGTAGATCCCATACTCAGTGGTATACCTTAACTGACAAATGTATTCTTTCAATGGGAGCTGAACAGAAAAAGTGTGGTATTGAAGATAGCTCCCACAGGAAAGCAGCTGCAAATGTGACACCGTGCTCGCTGCTAGACTGCATGGGGACCTACTTACTACTGTAGCTGGGGTCTGCCTTCCTGCTTTCTTGTAGCTCCCATACTCAGTGGTATACCTTAACTGACAAAATGTAGTTTTTTCAATGGGAGCTGAACATAAAAAGTGTGGTATTGAAGATAGCTCCCACAGGAAAGCAGCTGCAATGTGACACCGTGCTGGCTGATAGACTGCATGGGGACCTACTTACTACTGTAGCTGGGATCTATCTTCCTGCTTTCTTGTAGCTCCCATACTTAGTTGTATACCTTAAGAGTCAAAATGTAGTTTATTCAATGGGAGCTGATGAGAAAAAGTGTGGTATTGAATATAGCTCCCACAGGAAAGCAGCTGCAAATGTGACACTGTGCTGGCTGATAGACTGCATGGGGACCTACTTACTACTGTAGCTGGGATCTATCTTCCTGCTTTCTTGTAGCTCCCATACTCAGTTGTATACCTTAAGAGACAAAATGTAGTTTTTTCAATGGGAGCTGAACAGAAAAAGTGTGGTATTGAAGATAGCTCCCACAGGAAAGCAGCTGCAAATGTGACACTGTGCTGGCTGCTAGACTGCATGGGGACCTACTTACTACTGTAGCTGGGGTCTGCCTTCCTGCTTTCTTGTAGCTCTTGTACTCAGTGGTAGACCTTAAGAGACAAATGTATTTTTTCAATGGGAGCTGAACAGAAAAAGTGTGGTATTGAAGATAGCTCCCACAGGAAAGCAGCTGCAAATGTGACACCGTGCTGGCTGCTAGACTGCATGGGTACCTACTTACTACTGTAGCTGGGATATATCTTCCTGCTTTCTTGTAGCTCCCATACTCGGTGGTATACCTTAACTGACAGATGTATTCTTTCAATGGGAGCTGAACAGAAAAAGTGTGGTATTGAAGATAGCTCCCACAGGAAAGCAGCTGCAAATGTGACACCGTGCTGGCTGCTAGACTGCATGGGGACCTACTTACTACAGTAGCTGGGGTCTGCCTTCCTGCTTTCTTGTAGCTCCCGTACTCAGTGGTATACCTTAAGAGACAAATGTATTTTTTCAATGGGAGCTGAACAGAAAAAGTGTGGTATTGAAGATAGCTCCCACAGGAAAGTAGCTGCAAATGTGACACCGTGCTGGCTGCTAGACTGCATGGGGACCTACTTACTACTGTAGCTGGGATCTATCTTCCTGCTTTCTTGTAGCTCCCATACTCAGTTGTATACCTTAAGAGACAAAATGTAATTTTTTTTAATGGGAGCTGAACAGAAAAAGTGTGATATTGAAGATAGCTCCCACAGGAAAGCAGCTGCAAATGTGACACCGTGCTGGCTGCTAGACTGCATGGGGACCTACTTACTACTGTAGCTGCGGTCTGCCTTCCTGCTTTCTTGTAGCTCCCGTACTCAGTGGTACACCTTAACTGACAAATGTATTTTTTCAATGGGAGCTGAACAGAAAAAGTGTGGTATTGAAGATAGCTCCCACAGGAAAGCAGCTGCAAATGTGACACCGTGCTGGCTGCTAGACTGCATGGGGACCTACTTACTACTGTAGCTGGGGTCTGCCTTCCTGCTTTCTTGTAGCTCCCATACTTAGCGGTATACCTTAACTGACAAATGTATTCTTTCAATGGGAGCTGAGAAGAAAAAGTGTGGTATTGAAGATAGCTCCCACAGGAAAGCAGCTGCAAATGTGACACCGTGCTGGCTGCTAGACTGCATGGGGACCTACTTACTACTGTAGCTGGGGTCTGCCTTCCTGCTTTCTTGTAGCTCCCATACTCAGCGGTATACCTTAACTGACAAATGTATTCTTTCAATGGGAGCTGAACAGAAAACGTGTGGTATTGAAGATAGCTCCCACAGGAAAGCAGCTGCAAATGTGACACCGTGCTGGCTGCTAGACTGCATGGGGACCTACTTACTACTGTAGCTGGGGTCTGCCTTCCTGCTTTCTTGTAGCTCCCGTACTCAGTGGTATACCTTAAGAGACAAATGTATTTTTTCAATGGGAGCTGAACAGAAAAAGTGTGGTATTGAAGATAGCTCCCACAGGAAAGCAGCTCCAAATGTCACACCGTGCTGTCTGATAGACTGCATGGGGACCTACTTACTACTGTAGCTGGGGTCTGCCTTCCTGCTTTCTTGTAGCTCCCATACTCAGCGGTATACCTTAACTGACAAATGTATTCTTTCAATGGGAGCTGAGAAGAAAAAGTGTGGTATTGAAGATAGCTGCCACAGGAAAGCAGCTGCAAATGTGACACCGTGCTGGCTGATAGACTGCATGGGGACCTACTTACTACTGTAGCTGGGGTCTGCCTTCCTGCTTTCTTGTAGCTCCCATACTCAGTGGTATACCTTAACTGACAAAATGTAGTTTTTTCAATGGGAGCTGAGAAGAAAAAGTGTGGTATTGAAGATAGCTCCCACAGGAAAGCAGCTGCAAATGTGACACCGTGCTGGCTGATAAACTGCATGGGGACCTACTTACTACTGTAGCTGGGGTCTGCCTTCCTGCTTTCTTGTAGCTCTCATACTCAGTGGTATAACTTAAGAGACAAACGTATTCTTTCAATGGGAGCTGAACAGAAAAAGTGTGGTATTGAAGATAGCTCCCACAGGAAAGCAGCTGCAAATGTGACACCGTGCTGGCTGCTACACTGCATGGGGACCTACTTACTACTGTAGCTGGGATCTATCTTCCTGCTTTCTTGTAGCTCCCATACTTAGTTGTATACCTTAAGAGTCAAAATGTAGTTTATTCAATGGGAGCTGATGAGAAAAAGTGTGGTATTAAAGATAGCTCCCACAGGAAAGCAGCTGCAAATGTGACACAGTGCTGGCTGATAGACTGCATGGGGACCTACTTACTACTGTAGCTGGGATCTATCTTCCTTCTTTCTTGTAGGTCCCATACTCAGTTGTATACCTTAAGAGACAAAATGTAGTTTTTTCAATGGGAGCTGAAGAGAAAAAGTGTGGTATTGAAGACAGCTCCCACAGGAAAGCAGCTGCAAATGTGACACCGTGCTGGCTGATAGACTGCATGGGGACCTACTTACTACTGTAGCTGGGGTCTGCCTTCCTGCTTTCTTGTAGATCCCATACTCAGTGGTATACCTTAACTGACAAATGTATTCTTTCAATGGGAGCTGAACAGAAAAAGTGTGGTATTGAAGATAGCTCCCACAGGAAAGCAGCTGCAAATGTGACACCGTGCTCGCTGCTAGACTGCATGGGGACCTACTTACTACTGTAGCTGGGGTCTGCCTTCCTGCTTTCTTGTAGCTCCCATACTCAGTGGTATACCTTAACTGACAAAATGTAGTTTTTTCAATGGGAGCTGAACATAAAAAGTGTGGTATTGAAGATAGCTCCCACAGGAAAGCAGCTGCAATGTGACACCGTGCTGGCTGATAGACTGCATGGGGACCTACTTACTACTGTAGCTGGGATCTATCTTCCTGCTTTCTTGTAGCTCCCATACTTAGTTGTATACCTTAAGAGTCAAAATGTAGTTTATTCAATGGGAGCTGATGAGAAAAAGTGTGGTATTGAATATAGCTCCCACAGGAAAGCAGCTGCAAATGTGACACTGTGCTGGCTGATAGACTGCATGGGGACCTACTTACTACTGTAGCTGGGATCTATCTTCCTGCTTTCTTGTAGCTCCCATACTCAGTTGTATACCTTAAGAGTCAAAATGTAGTTTATTCAATGGGAGCTGATGAGAAAAAGTGTGGTATTGAATATAGCTCCCACAGGAAAGCAGCTGCAAATGTGACACTGTGCTGGCTGATAGACTGCATGGGGACCTACTTACTACTGTAGCTGGGATCTATCTTCCTGCTTTCTTGTAGCTCCCATACTCAGTTGTATACCTTAAGAGACAAAATGTAGTTTTTTCAATGGGAGCTGAAGAGAAAAAGTGTGGTATTGAAGATAGCTCCCACAGGAAAGCAGCTGCAAATGTGACACTGTGCTGGCTGCTAGACTGCATGGGGACCTACTTACTACTGTAGCTGGGGTCTGCCTTCCTGCTTTCTTGTAGCTCTTGTACTCAGTGGTAGACCTTAAGAGACAAATGTATTTTTTCAATGGGAGCTGAACAGAAAAAGTGTGGTATTGAAGATAGCTCCCACAGGAAAGCAGCTGCAAATGTGACACCGTGCTGGCTGCTAGACTGCATGGGTACCTACTTACTACTGTAGCTGGGATATATCTTCCTGCTTTCTTGTAGCTCCCATACTCGGTGGTATACCTTAACTGACAGATGTATTCTTTCAATGGGAGCTGAACAGAAAAAGTGTGGTATTGAAGATAGCTCCCACAGGAAAGCAGCTGCAAATGTGACACCGTGCTG
Source organism: Colius striatus (assembly GCF_028858725.1). Lineage (NCBI taxonomy): Eukaryota > Metazoa > Chordata > Aves > Coliiformes > Coliidae > Colius > Colius striatus. The sequence continues at coordinate 210,004 of NC_084780.1, forward strand.
GCTGCTAGACTGCATGGGGACCTACTTACTACAGTAGCTGGGGTCTGCCTTCCTGCTTTCTTGTAGCTCCCGTACTCAGTGGTATACCTTAAGAGACAAATGTATTTTTTCAATGGGAGCTGAACAGAAAAAGTGTGGTATTGAAGATAGCTCCCACAGGAAAGTAGCTGCAAATGTGACACCGTGCTGGCTGCTAGACTGCATGGGGACCTACTTACTACTGTAGCTGGGATCTATCTTCCTGCTTTCTTGTAGCTCCCATACTCAGTTGTATACCTTAAGAGACAAAATGTAATTTTTTTTAATGGGAGCTGAACAGAAAAAGTGTGATATTGAAGATAGCTCCCACAGGAAAGCAGCTGCAAATGTGACACCGTGCTGGCTGCTAGACTGCATGGGGACCTACTTAGTACTGTAGCTGCGGTCTGCCTTCCTGCTTTCTTGTAGCTCCCGTACTCAGTGGTACACCTTAACTGACAAATGTATTTTTTCAATGGGAGCTGAACAGAAAAAGTGTGGTATTGAAGATAGCTCCCACAGGAAAGCAGCTGCAAATGTGACACCGTTCTGGCTGATAGACTGCATGGGGACCTACTTACTATTGTAGCTGGGGTCTGCCTTCCTGCTTTCTTGTAGCTCCCATACTTAGCGGTATACCTTAACTGACAAATGTATTCTTTCAATGGGAGCTGAACAGAAAACGTGTGGTATTGAAGATAGCTCCCACAGGAAAGCAGCTGCAAATGTGACACCATGCTGGCTGCTAGACTGCATGGGGACCTACTTACTACTGTAGCTGGGGTCTGCCTTCCTGCTTTCTTGTAGCTCCCATACTCAGCGGTATACTTTAACTGACAAATGTATTCTTTCAATGGGATCTGAACAGAAAAAGTGTGGTATTGAAGATAGCTCCCACAGGAAAGGATCTGCAAATGTGACACCATGCTGGCTGCTAGACTGCATGGGGACCTACTTACTACTGTAGCTGGGGTCTGCCTTCCTGCTTTCTTGTAGCTCCCATACTCAGTGGTATACCTTAACTGACAAAATGTAGTTTTTTCAATGGGAGCTGAACAGAAAAAGTATGGTATTGAAGATAGCTGCCACAGGAAAGCAGCTGCAAATGTGACACCGTGCTGGCTGCTAGACTGCATGGGGACCTACTTACTACTGTAGCTGGGGTCTGCCTTCCTGCTTTCTTGTAGCTCCCATACTCAGCGGTATACCTTAACTGACAAATGTATTCTTTCAATGGGAGCTGAACAGAAAACGTGTGGTATTGAAGATAGCTCCCACAGGAAAGCAGCTGCAAATGTGACACCGTGCTGGCTGCTAGACTGCATGGGGACCTACTTACTACTGTAGCTGGGGTCTGCCTTCCTGCTTTCTTGTAGCTCCCATACTCAGTTGTATACCTTAAGAGACAAAATGTAGTTTTTTCAATGGGAGCTGAAGAGAAAAAGTGTGGTATTGAAGATAGCTCCGACAGGAAAGCAGCTGCAAATGTGACACCGTGCTGGCTGCTAGACTGCATGGGGACCTACTTACTACTGTAGCTGGGGTCTGCCTTCCTGCTTTCTTGTAGCTCCCATACTCAGTGGTATACCTTAACTGACAAATGTATTCTTTCAATGGGAGCTGAGAAGAAAAAGTGTGGTATTGAAGATAGCTGCCACAGGAAAGCAGCTGCAAATGTGACACCGTGCTGGCTGCTAGACTGCATGGGGACCTACTTACTACTGTAGCTGGGGTCTGCCTTCCTGCTTTCTTGTAGCTCCCATACTCAGTGGTATACCTTAACTGACAAAATGTACTTTTTTCAATGGGAGCTGAACAGAAAAAGTGTGGTATTGAAGATAGCTCCCACAGGAAAGGGTCTGCAAATGTGACACCATGCTGGCTGCTAGACTGCATGGGGACCTACTTACTACTGTAGCTGGGGTCTGCCTTCCTGCTTTCTTGTAGCTCCCATACTCAGTGGTATACCTTAACTGACAAAATGTAGTTTTTTCAATGGGAGCTGAACAGAAAAAGTATGGTATTGAAGATAGCTGCCACAGGAAAGCTGCTGCAAATGTGACACCGTGCTGGCTGCTAGACTGCATGGGGACCTACTTACTACTGTAGCTGGGGTCTGCCTTCCTGCTTTCTTGTAGCTCCCATACTCAGCGGTATACCTTAACTGACAAATGTATTCTTTCAATGGGAGCTGAACAGAAAACGTGTGGTATTGAAGATAGCTCCCACAGGAAAGCAGCTGCAAATGTGACACCGTGCTGGCTGCTAGACTGCATGGGGACCTACTTACTACTGTAGCTGGGGTCTGCCTTCCTGCTTTCTTGTAGCTCCCATACTCAGCGGTATACCTTAACTGACAAATGTATTCTTTCAATGGGAGCTGAACAGAAAAAGTGTGGTATTGAAGATAGCTCCCACAGGAAAGCAGCTGCAAATGTGACACCGTGCTGGCTGATAGACTGCGTGGGGACCTACTTACTACTGTAGCTGGGGTCTGCCTTCCTGCTTTCTTGTAGCTCTTGTACTCAGTGGTAGACCTTAAGAGACAAATGTATTTTTTCAATGGGAGCTGAACAGAAAAAGTGTGGTATTGAAGATAGCTCCCACAGGAAAGCAGCTGCAAATGTGACACCGTGCTGGCTGCTAGACTGCATGGGTACCTACTTACTACTGTAGCTGGGATATATCTTCCTGCTTTCTTTTAGCTCCCATACTCGGTGGTATACCTTAACTGACAGATGTATTCTTTCAATGGGAGCTGAACAGAAAAAGTGTGGTATTGAAGATAGCTCCCACAGGAAAGCAGCTGCAAATGTGACACCGTGCTGGCTGATAGACTGCATGGGGACCTACTTACTACAGTAGCTGGGGTCTGCCTTCCTGCTTTCTTGTAGCTCCCGTACTCAGTGGTATACCTTAACTGACAAAATGTAGTTTTTTCAATGGGAGCTGAACAGAAAAAGTGTGGTATTGAAGATAGCTCCCACAGGAAAGTAGCTGCAAATGTGACACCGTGCTGGCTGCTAGACTGCATGGGGACCTACTTACTACTGTAGCTGGGATCTATCTTCCTGCTTTCTTGTAGCTCCCATACTCAGTTGTATACCTTAAGAGACAAAATGTAATTTTTTTTAATGGGAGCTGAACAGAAAAAGTGTGATATTGAAGATAGCTCCCACAGGAAAGCAGCTGCAAATGTGACACCGTGCTGGCTGCTAGACTGCATGGGGACCTACTTACTACTGTAGCTGGGGTCTGCCTTCCTGCTTTCTTGTAGCTCCCGTACTCAGTGGTACACCTTAACTGACAAATGTATTTTTTCAATGGGAGCTGAACAGAAAAAGTGTGGTATTGAAGATAGCTCCCACAGGAAAGCAGCTGCAAATGTGACACCGTTCTGGCTGATAGACTGCATGGGGACCTACTTACTACTGTAGCTGGGGTCTGCCTTCCTGCTTTCTTGTAGCTCCCATACTTAGCGGTATACCTTAACTGACAAATGTATTCTTTCAATGGGAGCTGAGAAGAAAAAGTGTGGTATTGAAGATAGCTCCCACAGGAAAGCAGCTGCAAATGTGACACCGTGCTGGCTGCTAGACTGCATGGGGACCTACTTACTACTGTAGCTGGGGTCTGCCTTCCTGCTTTCTTGTAGCTCCCATACTCAGCGGTATACCTTAACTGACAAATGTATTCTTTCAATGGGAGCTGAACAGAAAACGTGTGGTATTGAAGATAGCTCCCACAGGAAAGCAGCTGCAAATGTGACACCATGCTGGCTGCTAGACTGCATGGGGACCTACTTACTACTGTAGCTGGGGTCTGCCTTCCTGCTTTCTTGTAGCTCCCATACTCAGTGGTATACCTTAACTGACAAAATGTAGTTTTTTCAATGGGAGCTGAACAGAAAAAGTATGGTATTGAAGATAGCTGCCACAGGAAAGCAGCTGCAAATGTGACACCGTGCTGGCTGCTAGACTGCATGGGGACCTACTTACTACTGTAGCTGGGATCTATCTTCCTGCTTTCTTGTAGCTCCCATACTCAGTTGTATACCTTAAGAGACAAAATGTAGTTTTTTCAATGGGAGCTGAAGAGAAAAAGTGTGGTATTGAAGATAGCTCCCACAGGAAAGCAGCTGCAAATGTGACACCGTCCTGGTTGATAGACTGCATGGGGACCTACTTACTACTGTAGCTGGGATCTATCTTCCTGCTTTCTTGTAGCTCCCATACTCAGCGGTATACCTTAACTGACAAATGTATTCTTTCAATGGGAGCTGAACAGAGAAAGTGTGGTATTGAAGATAGCTCCCACAGGAAAGCAGCTGCAAATGTGACACCGTGCTGGCTGCTAGACTGCATGGGGACCTACTTACTACTGTAGCTGGGATCTATCTTCCTGCTTTCTTGTAGCTCCCATACTTAGTTGTATACCTTAAGAGTCAAAATGTAGTTTATTCAACGGGAGCTGATGAGAAAAAGTGTGGTATTGAAGATAGCTCCCACAGGAAAGCAGCTGCAAATGTGACACAGTGCTGGCTGATAGACTGCATGGGGACCTACTTACTACTGTAGCTGGGATCTATCTTCCTGCTTTCTTGTAGCTCCCATACTTAGTTGTATACCTTAAGAGTCAAAATGTAGTTTATTCAATGGGAGCTGATGAGAAAAAGTGTGGTATTGAAGATAGCTCCCACAGGAAAGCAGCTTCAAATGTAACACTGTGCTGGCTGATAGACTGCATGGGGACCTACTTACTACTGTAGCTGGGATCTATCTTCCTGCTTTCTTGTAGCTCCCATACTCAGTTGTATACCTTAAGAGACAAAATGTAGTTTTTTCAATGGGAGCTGAAGAGAAAAAGTGTGGTATTGAAGATAGCTCCCACAGGAAAGCAGCTGCAAATGTGACACTGTGCTGGCTGCTAGACTGCATGGGGACCTACTTACTACTGTAGCTGGGGTCTGCCTTCCTGCTTTCTTGTAGCTCCCATACTCAGTGGTAGACCTTAACTGACAAATGTATTCTTTCAATGGGAGCTGAACAGAAAAAGTGTGGTATTGAAGATAACTGCCACAGGAAAGCAGCTGCAAATGTGACACCGTGCTGGCTGATAGACTGCATGGGGACCTACTTACTACTGTAGCTGGGGTCTGCCTTCCTGCTTTCTTGTAGCTCCCATACTCAGCGGTATACCTTAACTGACAAATGTATTCTTTCAATGGGAGCTGAACAGAAAAAGTGTGGTATTGAAGATAGCTCCCACAGGAAAGCAGCTGCAAATGTGACACCGTGCTGGCTGCTAGACTGCATGGGTACCTACTTACTAATATAGCTGGGATATATCTTCCTGCTTTCTTGTAGCTCCCATACTCAGTGGTATACCTTAACTGACAGATGTATTCTTTCAATGGGAGCTGAACAGAAAAAGTGTGGTATTGAAGATAGCTCCCACAGGAAAGCAGCTGCAAATGTGACACCGTGCTGGCTGATAGACTGCATGGGGACCTACTTACTACAGTAGCTGGGGTCTGCCTTCCTGCTTTCTTGTAGCTCCCGTACTCAGTGGTATACCTTAAGAGACAAATGTATTTTTCAATGGGAGCTGAACAGAAAAAGTGTGTTATTGAAGATAGCTCCCACAGGAAAGTAGCTGCAAATGTGACACCGTGCTGGCTGCTAGACTGCATGGGGACCTACTTACTACTGTAGCTGGGATCTATCTTCCTGCTTTCTTGTAGCTCCCATACTCAGTTGTATACCTTAAGAGACAAAATGTAGTTTTTTTAATGGGAGCTGAACAGAAAAAGTGTGATATTGAAGATAGCTCCCACAGGAAAGCAGCTGCAAATGTGACACCGTGCTGGCTGCTAGACTGCATGGGGACCTACTTACTACTGTAGGTGGGATCTATCTTCCTGCTTTCTTGTAGCTCCCATACTTAGTTGTATACCTTAAGAGTCAAAATGTAGTTTATTCAACGGGAGCTGATGAGAAAAAGTGTGGTATTGAAGATAGCTCCCACAGGAAAGCAGCTGCAAATGTGACACAGTGCTGGCTGATAGACTGCATGGGGACCTACTTACTACTGTAGCTGGGATCTATCTTCCTGCTTTCTTGTAGCTCCCGTACTCAGTGGTAGACCTTAAGAGACAAAATGTAGTTTTTTCAATGGGAGCTGAACAGAAAAAGTGTGGTATTGAAGATAGCTCCCACAGGAAAGCAGCTGCAAATGTGACACCGTTCTAGCTGATAGACTGCATGGGGACCTACTTACTACTGTAGCTGGGGTCTGCCTTCCTGCTTTCTTGTAGATCCCATACTCAGTGGTATACCTTAACTGACAAATGTATTCTTTCAATGGGAGCTGAACAGAAAAAGTGTGGTATTGAAGATAGCTCCCACAGGAAACGAGCTGCAAATGTGACACCGTGCTGGCTGCTAGACTGCATGGGGACCTACTTACTACTGTAGCTGGGGTCTCCCTTCCTGCTTTCTTGTAGCTCCCATACTCAGCGGTATACCTTAACTGACAAATGTATTCTTTCAATGGGAGCTGAACAGAAAAAGTGTGGTATTGAAGATAGCTCCCACAGGAAAGCAGCTGCAAATGTGACACCATGCTGCCTGCTAGACTGCATGGGGACCTACTTACTACTGTAGCTGGGGTCTGCCTTCCTGCTTTCTTGTAGCTCTCATACTCAGTGGTATACCTTAACTGACAAACGTATTCTTTCAATGGGAGCTGAACAGAAAACGTGTAATATTGAAGATAGCTCCCACAGGAAAGCAGCTGCAAATGTGACACTGTGCTGGCTGATAGACTGCATGGGGACCTACTTACTACTGTAGCTGGGATCTATCTTCCTGCTTTCTTGTAGCTCCCATACTCAGTTGTATACCTTAAGAGACAAAATGTAGTTTTTTCAATGGGAGCTGAAGAGAAAAAGTGTGGTATTGAAGATAGCTCCCACAGGAAAGCAGCTGCAAATGTGACACCGTGCTGCCTGCTAGACTGCATGGGGACCTACTTACTACTGTAGCTGGGGTTTGCCTTCCTGCTTCCTTGTAGCTCCCATACTCAGTGGTAGACCTTAACTGACAAATGTATTCTTTCAATGGGAGCTGAACAGAAAAAGTGTGGTATTGAAGATAACTGCCACAGGAAAGCAGCTGCAAATGTGACACCGTGCTGGCTGATAGACTGCATGGGGACCTACTTACTACTGTAGCTGGGGTCTGCCTTCCTGCTTTCTTGTAGCTCCCATACTCAGCGGTATACCTTAACTGACAAATGTATTCTTTCAATGGGAGCTGAACAGAAAAAGTGTGGTATTGAAGATAGCTCCCACAGGAAAGCAGCTGCAAATGTGACACCGTGCTGGCTGCTAGACTGCATGGGTACCTACTTACTAATATAGCTGGGATATATCTTCCTGCTTTCTTGTAGCTCCCATACTCAGTGGTATACCTTAACTGACAGATGTATTCTTTCAATGGGAGCTGAACAGAAAAAGTGTGGTATTGAAGATAGCTCCCACAGGAAAGCAGCTGCAAATGTGACACCGTGCTGGCTGATAGACTGCATGGGGACCTACTTACTACAGTAGCTGGGGTCTGCCTTCCTGCTTTCTTGTAGCTCCCGTACTCAGTGGTATACCTTAAGAGACAAATGTATTTTTCAATGGGAGCTGAACAGAAAAAGTGTGTTATTGAAGATAGCTCCCACAGGAAAGTAGCTGCAAATGTGACACCGTGCTGGCTGCTAGACTGCATGGGGACCTACTTACTACTGTAGCTGGGATCTATCTTCCTGCTTTCTTGTAGCTCCCATACTCAGTTGTATACCTTAAGAGACAAAATGTAGTTTTTTTAATGGGAGCTGAACAGAAAAAGTGTGATATTGAAGATAGCTCCCACAGGAAAGCAGCTGCAAATGTGACACCGTGCTGGCTGCTAGACTGCATGGGGACCTACTTACTACTGTAGCTGGGATCTATCTTCCTGCTTTCTTGTAGCTCCCATACTCAGTTGTATATTTTAAGAGACAAAATGTAGTTTTTTCAATGGGAGCTGAACAGAAAAAGTGTGATATTGAAGATAGCTCCCACAGGAAAGCAGCTGCAAATGTGACACCGTGCTGGCTGCTAGACTGCATGGGGACCTACTTACTACTGTAGCTGGGATCTATCTTCCTGCTTTCTTGTAGCTCCCATACTCAGTTGTATACCTTAAGAGACAAAATGTAGTTTTTTCAATGGGAGCTGAAGAGAAAAAGTGTGGTATTGAAGATAGCTCCCACAGGAAAGCAGCTGCAAATGTGACACCGTGCTGGCTGCTAGACTGCATGGGGACCTACTTACTACTGTAGCTGGGGTCTGCCTTCCTGCTTTCTTGTAGCTCCCATACTCAGTGGTATACCTTAACTGACAAATGTATTCTTTCAATGGGAGCTGAACAGAAAAAGTGTGGTATTGAAGATAGCTCCCACAGGAAAGCAGCTGCAAATGTGACACCGTGCTGGCTGCTAGACTGCATGGGGACCTACTTACTACTGTAGCTGGGGTCTGCCTTCCTGCTTTCTTGTAGCTCCCGTACTCAGTGGTATACCTTAACTGACAAATGTATTTTTTCAATGAGAGCTGAACAGAAAAAGTGTGGTATTGAAGATAGCTCCCACAGGAAAGCAGCTGCAAATGTGACACGGTGCTGGCTGCTAGACTGCATGGGGACCTACTTACTACTGTAGCTGGGGTCTGCCTTCCTGCTTTCTTGTAGCTCCCATACTCAGCGGTATACCTTAACTGACAAATGTATTCTTTCAATGGGAGCTGAACAGAAAAAGTGTGGTATTGAAGATAGCTCCCACAGGAAAGCAGCTGCAAATGTGACACCGTGCTGGCTGCTAGACTGCATGGGGACCTACTTACTACTGTAGCTGGGGTCTGCCTTCCTGCTTTCTTGTAGCTCCCATACTTAGTTGTATACCTTAAGAGTCAAAATGTAGTTTATTCAATGGGAGCTGATGAGAAAAAGTGTGGTATTAAAGATAGCTCCCACAGGAAAGCAGCTGCAAATGTGACACAGTGCTGGCTGATAGACTGCATGGGGACCTACTTACTACTGTAGCTGGGATCTATCTTCCTGCTTTCTTGTAGCTCCCATACTCAGTTGTATACCTTAAGAGACAAAATGTAGTTTTTTTAATGGGAGCTGAACAGAAAAAGTGTGATATTGAAGATAGCTCCCACAGGAAAGCAGCTGCAAATGTGACACCGTGCTGGCTGCTAGACTGCATGGGGACCTACTTACTACTGTAGCTGGGGTCTGCCTTCCTGCTTTCTTGTAGCTCCCGTACTCAGTGGTATACCTTAACTGACAAATGTATTTTTTCAATGGGAGCTGAACAGAAAAAGTGTGGTATTGAAGATAGCTCCCACAGGAAAGCAGCTGCAAATGTGACACCGTGCTGGCTGATAAACTGCATGGGGACCTACTTACTACTGTAGCTGGGGTCTGCCTTCCTGCTTTCTTGTAGCTCTCATACTCAGTGGTATACCTTAAGAGACAAACGTATTCTTTCAATGGGAGCTGAACAGAAAACGTGTGGTATTGAAGATAGCTCCCACAGGAAAGCAGCTGCAAATGTGACACCGTGCTGGCTGATACACTGCATGGGGACCTACTTACTACTGTAGCTGGGATCTATCTTCCTGCTTTCTTGTAGCTCCCATACTTAGTTGTATACCTTAAGAGTCAAAATGTAGTTTATTCAACGGGAGCTGATGAGAAAAAGTGTGGTATTGAAGATAGTTCCCACAGGAAAGCAGCTGCAAATGTGACACCGTGCTGGCTGCTAGACTGCATGGGGACCTACTTACTACTGTAGCTGGGATCTATCTTCCTGTTTTCTTGTAGCTCCCATACTCAGTGGTATACCTTAACTGACAAATGTATTCTTTCAATGGGAGCTGAGAAGAAAAAGTGTGGTATTGAAGATAGCTCCCACAGGAAAGCAGCTGCAAATGTGACACTGTGCTGGCTGCTAGACTGCATGGGGACCTACTTACTACTGTAGCTGGGGTCTGTCTTCCTGCTTTCTTGTAGCTCCCATACTTAGTTGTATACCTTAAGAGTCAAAATGTAGTTTATTCAACGGGAGCTGATGAGAAAAAGTGTGGTATTGAAGATAGCTCCCACAGGAAAGCAGCTGCAAATGTGACACAGTGCTGGCTGATAGACTGCATGGGGACCTACTTACTACTGTAGCTGGGATCTATCTTCCTGCTTTCTTGTAGCTCCCATACTTAGTTGTATACCTTAAGAGTCAAAATGTAGTTTATTCAATGGGAGCTGATGAGAAAAAGTGTGGTATTGAAGATAGCTCCCACAGGAAAGCAGCTTCAAATGTGACACTGTGCTGGCTGATAGACTGCATGGGGACCTACTTACTACTGTAGCTGGGGTCTGCCTTCCTGCTTTCTTGTAGCTCCCATACTCAGCGGTATACCTTAACTGACAAAACGTAGTTTTTTCAATGGGAGCTGAGAAGAAAAATTGTGGTATTGAAGATAGCTCCCACAGGAAAGCAGCTGCAAATGTGACACCGTTCTGGCTGATAGACTGCATGGGGACCTACTTACTACTGTAGCTGGGATCTATCTTCCTGCTTTCTTGTAGCTCCCATACTCAGTTGTATACCTTAAGAGACAAAATGTAGTTTTTTTAATGGGAGCTGAACAGAAAAAGTGTGATATTGAAGATAGCTCCCACAGGAAAGCAGCTGCAAATGTGACACCGTGCTGGCTGCTAGACTGCATGGGGACCTACTTACTACTGTAGCTGGGGTCTGCCTTCCTGCTTTCTTGTAGCTCCCGTACTCAGTGGTATACCTTAACTGACAAATGTATTTTTTCAATGGGAGCTGAACAGAAAAAGTGTGGTATTGAAGATAGCTCCCACAGGAAAGCAGCTGCAAATGTGACACCGTGCTGGCTGATAAACTGCATGGGGACCTACTTACTACTGTAGCTGGGGTCTGCCTTCCTGCTTTCTTGTAGCTCTCATACTCAGTGGTATACCTTAAGAGACAAACGTATTCTTTCAATGGGAGCTGAACAGAAAACGTGTGGTATTGAAGATAGCTCCCACAGGAAAGCAGCTGCAAATGTGACACCGTGCTGGCTGATAGACTGCATGGGGACCTACTTACTACTGTAGCTGGGATCTATCTTCCTGCTTTCTTGTAGCTCCCATACTTAGTTGTATACCTTAAGAGTCAAAATGTAGTTTATTCAACGGGAGCTGATGAGAAAAAGTGTGGTATTGAAGATAGCTCCCACAGGAAAGCAGCTGCAAATGTGACACAGTGCTGGCTGATAGACTGCATGGGGACCTACTTACTACTGTAGCTGGGATCTATCTTCCTGCTTTCTTGTAGCTCCCATACTTAGTTGTATACCTTAAGAGTCAAAATGTAGTTTATTCAATGGGAGCTGATGAGAAAAAGTGTGGTATTGAAGATAGCTCCCACAGGAAAGCAGCTTCAAATGTGACACTGTGCTGGCTGATAGACTGCATGGGGACCTACTTACTACTGTAGCTGGGATCTATCTTCCTGCTTTCTTGTAGCTCCCATACTCAGTTGTATACCTTAAGAGACAAAATGTAGTTTTTTCAATGGGAGCTGAAGAGAAAAAGTGTGGTATTGAAGATAGCTCCCACAGGAAAGCAGCTGCAAATGTGACACCGTGCTGGCTGATAGACTGCATGGGGACCTACTTACTACAGTAGCTGGGGTCTGCCTTCCTGCTTTCTTGTAGCTCCCGTACTCAGTGGTATACCTTAAGAGACAAATGTATTTTTCAATGGGAGCTGAACAGAAAAAGTGTGGTATTGAAGATAGCTCCCACAGGAAAGTAGCTGCAAATGTGACACCGTGCTGGCTGCTAGACTGCATGGGGACCTACTTACTACTGTAGCTGGGATCTATCTTCCTGCTTTCTTGTAGCTCCCATACTCAGTTGTATACCTTAAGAGAAAAAATGTAGTTTTTTTAATGGGAGCTGAACAGAAAAAGTGTGATATTGAAGATAGCTCCCACAGGAAAGCAGCTGCAAATGTGACACCGTGCTGGCTGATAGACTGCATGGGGACCTACTTACTACTGTAGCTGGGGTCTGCCTTCCTGCTTTCTTGTAGCTCCCATACTCAGCGGTATACCTTAACTGACAAATGTATTCTTTCAATGGGAGCTGAACAGAAAAAGTGTGGTATTGAAGATAGCTCCCACAGGAAAGCAGCTGCAAATGTGACACCGTGCTGGCTGCTAGACTGCATGGGGACCTACTTACTACTGTAGCTGGGGTCTGCCTTCCTGCTTTCTTGTAGCTCCCATACTCAGCGGTATACCTTAACTGACAAATGTATTCTTTCAATGGGAGCTGAACAGAAAAAGTGTGGTATTGAAGATAGCTCCCACAGGAAAGCAGCTGCAAATGTGACACCGTGCTGGCTGATAGACTGCATGGGGACCTACTTACTACTGTAGCTGGGGTCTGCCTTCCTGCTTTCTTGTAGCTCTCATACTCAGCGGTATACCTTAACTGACAAATGTATTTTTTCAATGAGAGCTGAACAGAAAAAGTGTGGTATTGAAGATAGCTCCCACAGGAAAGCAGCTGCAAATGTGACACCGTGCTGGCTGCTAGACTGCATGGGGACCTACTTACTACTGTAGCTGGGGTCTGCCTTCCTGCTTTCTTGTAGCTCCCATACTCAGCGGTATACCTTAACTGACAAATGTATTCTTTCAATGGGAGCTGAACAGAAAAAGTGTGGTATTGAAGATAGCTCCCACAGGAAAGCAGCTGCAAATGTGACACCGTGCTGGCTGCTAGACTGCATGGGGACCTACTTACTACTGTAGCTGGGGTCTGCCTTCCTGCTTTCTTGTAGCTCCCATAGTCAGTGATATAACTTAACAGACACATGTATTTTTTCAATGGGAGATGAGGACAAAAAGTGTGGTATTGAAGATAGCTCCGACAGGAAAGCAGCTGTAAATGTGGCACCGTGCTAGCTGATCGACTGCATGCGGACCTACTTACTACTGTAGATGGGGTCTGCCTTCCTGCTTTATTGTAGCTCCCATTCTCAGTGGAATAACTTAACAGACTCATGTATTTTTTCAATGGGAGCTAAGGATAAAAACTCTGGTATTGAATATAGCTCCCACAAGAAAGCAGCTGCAAATGTGATACCGTTCTGGCTTATAGACTGCATGGAAACCTACTTACTACTGTAACTGGGGTCTCACTTCCTGCTTTCTTATAGCTCCCATACTCAGTGGTATACTTTAACAGACACATGTATTTTTTCAATTGGAGCTGAGGCTAAAAAGTGTGGTATTGAAGATAGCTCCCACAGGAAAGCAGCTGCAAATGTGACACCGTACTGGCTCATAGACTGCATGAGGAGGTACCTACTACTGTAGCTGGGGTCTGCCTTCCTGATTTCTTATAGCTCCCATACTCAGTGGCATAACTTAACACAGACATGTATTTTTTCAATGGGAGCTGAACAGAAAAAGTCTGGTATTGAAGATAGCTCCGACAGGAAAGCAGCTGCAAATGTGACACCGTGCAGGCTGATAGACTGCATGGGGGCCTACTTACTACTGTAGCTGGGGTCTGCCTTCCTGATTTCTTGTAGCTCCCATAGTCAGTGGCATAACTTAACAGACACATATATTTTTTCAATGGGAGCTGAACAGAAAAAGTGTGGTATTGAAGATAGCTCCGACAGAAAAGGAGCTGCAAATGTGACACCGTGCTGGCTGCTAGACTGCATGGGGACCTACTTACTACTGTAGCTGGGGTCTGCCTTCCTGCTTTCTTGTAGCTTCCATTCTCAGTGGAATAACTTAACAGACACATGTATTTTTTCAATGGGAGCTGAGGAGAAAAAGTCTGCTATTGAAGATAGCTCCCACAAGAAAGCAGCTGCAAATGTGACACCGTTCTGGCTTATAGACTGCATGGAAACCTACTTACTACTGTAGCTGGGGTCTGCCTTCCTGCTTTCTTATAGCTCCCATACTCAGTGGAATAACTTAACAGACATATGTATTTTTTCAATGGGAGCTGAGGCTAAAAAGTGTGGTATTGAAGATAGCTCCCACAGGAAAGCAGCTGCAAATGTGACACCGTACAGGCTCATAGACTGCATGAGGAGGTACTTACTACTGTAGCTTGGGTCTGCCTTCCTGATTTCTTATAGCTCCCATACTCAGTGGCATAACTTAACAGACACATGTATTTTTTCAAAGGGAGCTGAGGATAAAAACTATGGTATTCAAGATAGCTCCCACAGGAAAGTAGCTGCAAATGTGACACCGTGCTGGCTGCTAGACTGTATGGGTTAGGGTTACGGTTAGGGTTAGGATTAGGGTTAGGGTTAGGGTTAGGGTTAGGGTCATTAGGGTTAGGGTTAGGGTTAGGGTTAGGGTTAGGGTTAGGGTCATTAGGGTTAGGGTTAGGGTTAGGGTTAGGGTTAGGGTTAGGGTTAGGGTTAGGGTTAGGGTTAGGGGTTAGGGTTAGGGTTAGGGTTAGGGTTAGGGTTAGGGTTAGGGTTTAGGGTTAGGGTTAGGGTTAGGGTTAGGGTTAGGGTTAGGGTTAGGGGTTAGGGTTAGGGTTAGGGTTAGGGTTAGGGTTAGGGTTAGGGTTAGGGTTAGGGTCATTAGGGTTAGGGTTAGGGTTAGGGTTAGGGTTAGGGTTAGGGTTAGGGTTAGGGTTAGGGTTAGGGTCATTAGGGTTAGGGTTAGGGTTAGGGTTAGGGTTAGGGTTAGGGTTAGGGTTAGGGTTTAGGGTTAGGGTTAGGGTTAGGGTTAGGGTTAGGGTTAGGGTTAGGGTTAGGGTTAGGGTTAGCATTAGGGTTAGGGTTAGGGTTAGGGTTAGGGTTAGGGTTAGGGTTAGGGTTAGGGTTAGGGGTTAGGGTTAGGGTTAGGGTTAGGGTTAGGGTTAGGGTTAGGGTTAGGGTTAGGGTTAGGGTTAGGGTTAGGGTTAGGGTTAGGGTTAGGGTTAGGGTTAGGGGTTAGGGTTAGGGTTAGGGTTAGGGTTAGGGTTAGGGGTTAGGGGTTAGGGTTAGGGTTAGGGTTAGGGTTAGGGTTAGGGTTAGGGTTAGGGTTAGGGTTAGGGTTAGGGTTAGGGTTAGGGTTAGGGTTAGGGTTAGGGTTAGGGTTAGGGTTAGGGTTAGGGTTAGGGTTAGGGTTAGGGTTAGGGTTAGGGTTAGGGTTAGGGTTAGGGTTAGGGTTAGGGTTAGGGTTAGGGTTAGGGTTAGGGTTAGGGTTAGGGTTAGGGTTAGGGTTAGGGTTAGGGTTAGGGTTAGGGTTAGGGTTAGGGTTAGGGTTAGGGTTAGGGTTAGGGTTAGGGTTAGGGTTAGGGTTAGGGTTAGGGTTAGGGTTAGGGTTAGGGTTAGGGTTAGGGTTAGGGTTAGGGTTAGGGTTAGGGTTAGGGTTAGGGTTAGGGTTAGGGTTAGGGTTAGGGTTAGGGTTAGGGTTAGGGTTAGGGTTAGGGTTAGGGTTAGGGTTAGGGTTAGGGTTAGGGTTAGGGTTAGGGTTAGGGTTAGGGTTAGGGTTAGGGTTAGGGTTAGGGTTAGGGTTAGGGTTAGGGTTAGGGTTAGGGTTAGGGTTAGGGTTAGGGTTAGGGTTAGGGTTAGGGTTAGGGTTAGGGTTAGGGTTAGGGTTAGGGTTAGGGTTAGGGTTAGGGTTAGGGTTAGGGTTAGGGTTAGGGTTAGGGTTAGGGTTAGGGTTAGGGTTAGGGTTAGGGTTAGGGTTAGGGTTAGGGTTAGGGTTAGGGTTAGGGTTAGGGTTAGGGTTAGGGTTAGGGTTAGGGTTAGGGTTAGGGTTAGGGTTAGGGTTAGGGTTAGGGTTAGGGTTAGGGTTAGGGTTAGGGTTAGGGTTAGGGTTAGGGTTAGGGTTAGGGTTAGGGTTAGGGTTAGGGTTAGGGTTAGGGTTAGGGTTAGGGTTAGGGTTAGGGTTAGGGTTAGGGTTAGGGTTAGGGTTAGGGTTAGGGTTAGGGTTAGGGTTAGGGTTAGGGTTAGGGTTAGGGTTAGGGTTAGGGTTAGGGTTAGGGTTAGGGTTAGGGTTAGGGTTAGGGTTAGGGTTAGGGTTAGGGTTAGGGTTAGGGTTAGGGTTAGGGTTAGGGTTAGGGTTAGGGTTAGGGTTAGGGTTAGGGTTAGGGTTAGGGTTAGGGTTAGGGTTAGGGTTAGGGTTAGGGTTAGGGTTAGGGTTAGGGTTAGGGTTAGGGTTAGGGTTAGGGTTAGGGTTAGGGTTAGGGTTAGGGTTAGGGTTAGGGTTAGGGTTAGGGTTAGGGTTAGGGTTAGGGTTAGGGTTAGGGTTAGGGTTAGGGTTAGGGTTAGGGTTAGGGTTAGGGTTAGGGTTAGGGTTAGGGTTAGGGTTAGGGTTAGGGTTAGGGTTAGGGTTAGGGTTAGGGTTAGGGTTAGGGTTAGGGTTAGGGTTAGGGTTAGGGTTAGGGTTAGGGTTAGGGTTAGGGTTAGGGTTAGGGTTAGGGTTAGGGTTAGGGTTAGGGTTAGGGTTAGGGTTAGGGTTAGGGTTAGGGTTAGGGTTAGGGTTAGGGTTAGGGTTAGGGTTAGGGTTAGGGTTAGGGTTAGGGTTAGGGTTAGGGTTAGGGTTAGGGTTAGGGTTAGGGTTAGGGTTAGGGTTAGGGTTAGGGTTAGGGTTAGGGTTAGGGTTAGGGTTAGGGTTAGGGTTAGGGTTAGGGTTAGGGTTAGGGTTAGGGTTAGGGTTAGGGTTAGGGTTAGGGTTAGGGTTAGGGTTAGGGTTAGGGTTAGGGTTAGGGTTAGGGTTAGGGTTAGGGTTAGGGTTAGGGTTAGGGTTAGGGTTAGGGTTAGGGTTAGGGTTAGGGTTAGGGTTAGGGTTAGGGTTAGGGTTAGGGTTAGGGTTAGGGTTAGGGTTAGGGTTAGGGTTAGGGTTAGGGTTAGGGTTAGGGTTAGGGTTAGGGTTAGGGTTAGGGTTAGGGTTAGGGTTAGGGTTAGGGTTAGGGTTAGGGTTAGGGTTAGGGTTAGGGTTAGGGTTAGGGTTAGGGTTAGGGTTAGGGTTAGGGTTAGGGTTAGGGTTAGGGTTAGGGTTAGGGTTAGGGTTAGGGTTAGGGTTAGGGTTAGGGTTAGGGTTAGGGTTAGGGTTAGGGTTAGGGTTAGGGTTAGGGTTAGGGTTAGGGTTAGGGTTAGGGTTAGGGTTAGGGTTAGGGTTAGGGTTAGGGTTAGGGTTAGGGTTAGGGTTAGGGTTAGGGTTAGGGTTAGGGTTAGGGTTAGGGTTAGGGTTAGGGTTAGGGTTAGGGTTAGGGTTAGGGTTAGGGTTAGGGTTAGGGTTAGGGTTAGGGTTAGGGTTAGGGTTAGGGTTAGGGTTAGGGTTAGGGTTAGGGTTAGGGTTAGGGTTAGGGTTAGGGTTAGGGTTAGGGTTAGGGTTAGGGTTAGGGTTAGGGTTAGGGTTAGGGTTAGGGTTAGGGTTAGGGTTAGGGTTAGGGTTAGGGTTAGGGTTAGGGTTAGGGTTAGGGTTAGGGTTAGGGTTAGGGTTAGGGTTAGGGTTAGGGTTAGGGTTAGGGTTAGGGTTAGGGTTAGGGTTAGGGTTAGGGTTAGGGTTAGGGTTAGGGTTAGGGTTAGGGTTAGGGTTAGGGTTAGGGTTAGGGTTAGGGTTAGGGTTAGGGTTAGGGTTAGGGTTAGGGTTAGGGTTAGGGTTAGGGTTAGGGTTAGGGTTAGGGTTAGGGTTAGGGTTAGGGTTAGGGTTAGGGTTAGGGTTAGGGTTAGGGTTAGGGTTAGGGTTAGGGTTAGGGTTAGGGTTAGGGTTAGGGTTAGGGTTAGGGTTAGGGTTAGGGTTAGGGTTAGGGTTAGGGTTAGGGTTAGGGTTAGGGTTAGGGTTAGGGTTAGGGTTAGGGTTAGGGTTAGGGTTAGGGTTAGGGTTAGGGTTAGGGTTAGGGTTAGGGTTAGGGTTAGGGTTAGGGTTAGGGTTAGGGTTAGGGTTAGGGTTAGGGTTAGGGTTAGGGTTAGGGTTAGGGTTAGGGTTAGGGTTAGGGTTAGGGTTAGGGTTAGGGTTAGGGTTAGGGTTAGGGTTAGGGTTAGGGTTAGGGTTAGGGTTAGGGTTAGGGTTAGGGTTAGGGTTAGGGTTAGGGTTAGGGTTAGGGTTAGGGTTAGGGTTAGGGTTAGGGTTAGGGTTAGGGTTAGGGTTAGGGTTAGGGTTAGGGTTAGGGTTAGGGTTAGGGTTAGGGTTAGGGTTAGGGTTAGGGTTAGGGTTAGGGTTAGGGTTAGGGTTAGGGTTAGGGTTAGGGTTAGGGTTAGGGTTAGGGTTAGGGTTAGGGTTAGGGTTAGGGTTAGGGTTAGGGTTAGGGTTAGGGTTAGGGTTAGGGTTAGGGTTAGGGTTAGGGTTAGGGTTAGGGTTAGGGTTAGGGTTAGGGTTAGGGTTAGGGTTAGGGTTAGGGTTAGGGTTAGGGTTAGGGTTAGGGTTAGGGTTAGGGTTAGGGTTAGGGTTAGGGTTAGGGTTAGGGTTAGGGTTAGGGTTAGGGTTAGGGTTAGGGTTAGGGTTAGGGTTAGGGTTAGGGTTAGGGTTAGGGTTAGGGTTAGGGTTAGGGTTAGGGTTAGGGTTAGGGTTAGGGTTAGGGTTAGGGTTAGGGTTAGGGTTAGGGTTAGGGTTAGGGTTAGGGTTAGGGTTAGGGTTAGGGTTAGGGTTAGGGTTAGGGTTAGGGTTAGGGTTAGGGTTAGGGTTAGGGTTAGGGTTAGGGTTAGGGTTAGGGTTAGGGTTAGGGTTAGGGTTAGGGTTAGGGTTAGGGTTAGGGTTAGGGTTAGGGTTAGGGTTAGGGTTAGGGTTAGGGTTAGGGTTAGGGTTAGGGTTAGGGTTAGGGTTAGGGTTAGGGTTAGGGTTAGGGTTAGGGTTAGGGTTAGGGTTAGGGTTAGGGTTAGGGTTAGGGTTAGGGTTAGGGTTAGGGTTAGGGTTAGGGTTAGGGTTAGGGTTAGGGTTAGGGTTAGGGTTAGGGTTAGGGTTAGGGTTAGGGTTAGGGTTAGGGTTAGGGTTAGGGTTAGGGTTAGGGTTAGGGTTAGGGTTAGGGTTAGGGTTAGGGTTAGGGTTAGGGTTAGGGTTAGGGTTAGGGTTAGGGTTAGGGTTAGGGTTAGGGTTAGGGTTAGGGTTAGGGTTAGGGTTAGGGTTAGGGTTAGGGTTAGGGTTAGGGTTAGGGTTAGGGTTAGGGTTAGGGTTAGGGTTAGGGTTAGGGTTAGGGTTAGGGTTAGGGTTAGGGTTAGGGTTAGGGTTAGGGTTAGGGTTAGGGTTAGGGTTAGGGTTAGGGTTAGGGTTAGGGTTAGGGTTAGGGTTAGGGTTAGGGTTAGGGTTAGGGTTAGGGTTAGGGTTAGGGTTAGGGTTAGGGTTAGGGTTAGGGTTAGGGTTAGGGTTAGGGTTAGGGTTAGGGTTAGGGTTAGGGTTAGGGTTAGGGTTAGGGTTAGGGTTAGGGTTAGGGTTAGGGTTAGGGTTAGGGTTAGGGTTAGGGTTAGGGTTAGGGTTAGGGTTAGGGTTAGGGTTAGGGTTAGGGTTAGGGTTAGGGTTAGGGTTAGGGTTAGGGTTAGGGTTAGGGTTAGGGTTAGGGTTAGGGTTAGGGTTAGGGTTAGGGTTAGGGTTAGGGTTAGGGTTAGGGTTAGGGTTAGGGTTAGGGTTAGGGTTAGGGTTAGGGTTAGGGTTAGGGTTAGGGTTAGGGTTAGGGTTAGGGTTAGGGTTAGGGTTAGGGTTAGGGTTAGGGTTAGGGTTAGGGTTAGGGTTAGGGTTAGGGTTAGGGTTAGGGTTAGGGTTAGGGTTAGGGTTAGGGTTAGGGTTAGGGTTAGGGTTAGGGTTAGGGTTAGGGTTAGGGTTAGGGTTAGGGTTAGGGTTAGGGTTAGGGTTAGGGTTAGGGTTAGGGTTAGGGTTAGGGTTAGGGTTAGGGTTAGGGTTAGGGTTAGGGTTAGGGTTAGGGTTAGGGTTAGGGTTAGGGTTAGGGTTAGGGTTAGGGTTAGGGTTAGGGTTAGGGTTAGGGTTAGGGTTAGGGTTAGGGTTAGGGTTAGGGTTAGGGTTAGGGTTAGGGTTAGGGTTAGGGTTAGGGTTAGGGTTAGGGTTAGGGTTAGGGTTAGGGTTAGGGTTAGGGTTAGGGTTAGGGTTAGGGTTAGGGTTAGGGTTAGGGTTAGGGTTAGGGTTAGGGTTAGGGTTAGGGTTAGGGTTAGGGTTAGGGTTAGGGTTAGGGTTAGGGTTAGGGTTAGGGTTAGGGTTAGGGTTAGGGTTAGGGTTAGGGTTAGGGTTAGGGTTAGGGTTAGGGTTAGGGTTAGGGTTAGGGTTAGGGTTAGGGTTAGGGTTAGGGTTAGGGTTAGGGTTAGGGTTAGGGTTAGGGTTAGGGTTAGGGTTAGGGTTAGGGTTAGGGTTAGGGTTAGGGTTAGGGTTAGGGTTAGGGTTAGGGTTAGGGTTAGGGTTAGGGTTAGGGTTAGGGTTAGGGTTAGGGTTAGGGTTAGGGTTAGGGTTAGGGTTAGGGTTAGGGTTAGGGTTAGGGTTAGGGTTAGGGTTAGGGTTAGGGTTAGGGTTAGGGTTAGGGTTAGGGTTAGGGTTAGGGTTAGGGTTAGGGTTAGGGTTAGGGTTAGGGTTAGGGTTAGGGTTAGGGTTAGGGTTAGGGTTAGGGTTAGGGTTAGGGTTAGGGTTAGGGTTAGGGTTAGGGTTAGGGTTAGGGTTAGGGTTAGGGTTAGGGTTAGGGTTAGGGTTAGGGTTAGGGTTAGGGTTAGGGTTAGGGTTAGGGTTAGGGTTAGGGTTAGGGTTAGGGTTAGGGTTAGGGTTAGGGTTAGGGTTAGGGTTAGGGTTAGGGTTAGGGTTAGGGTTAGGGTTAGGGTTAGGGTTAGGGTTAGGGTTAGGGTTAGGGTTAGGGTTAGGGTTAGGGTTAGGGTTAGGGTTAGGGTTAGGGTTAGGGTTAGGGTTAGGGTTAGGGTTAGGGTTAGGGTTAGGGTTAGGGTTAGGGTTAGGGTTAGGGTTAGGGTTAGGGTTAGGGTTAGGGTTAGGGTTAGGGTTAGGGTTAGGGTTAGGGTTAGGGTTAGGGTTAGGGTTAGGGTTAGGGTTAGGGTTAGGGTTAGGGTTAGGGTTAGGGTTAGGGTTAGGGTTAGGGTTAGGGTTAGGGTTAGGGTTAGGGTTAGGGTTAGGGTTAGGGTTAGGGTTAGGGTTAGGGTTAGGGTTAGGGTTAGGGTTAGGGTTAGGGTTAGGGTTAGGGTTAGGGTTAGGGTTAGGGTTAGGGTTAGGGTTAGGGTTAGGGTTAGGGTTAGGGTTAGGGTTAGGGTTAGGGTTAGGGTTAGGGTTAGGGTTAGGGTTAGGGTTAGGGTTAGGGTTAGGGTTAGGGTTAGGGTTAGGGTTAGGGTTAGGGTTAGGGTTAGGGTTAGGGTTAGGGTTAGGGTTAGGGTTAGGGTTAGGGTTAGGGTTAGGGTTAGGGTTAGGGTTAGGGTTAGGGTTAGGGTTAGGGTTAGGGTTAGGGTTAGGGTTAGGGTTAGGGTTAGGGTTAGGGTTAGGGTTAGGGTTAGGGTTAGGGTTAGGGTTAGGGTTAGGGTTAGGGTTAGGGTTAGGGTTAGGGTTAGGGTTAGGGTTAGGGTTAGGGTTAGGGTTAGGGTTAGGGTTAGGGTTAGGGTTAGGGTTAGGGTTAGGGTTAGGGTTAGGGTTAGGGTTAGGGTTAGGGTTAGGGTTAGGGTTAGGGTTAGGGTTAGGGTTAGGGTTAGGGTTAGGGTTAGGGTTAGGGTTAGGGTTAGGGTTAGGGTTAGGGTTAGGGTTAGGGTTAGGGTTAGGGTTAGGGTTAGGGTTAGGGTTAGGGTTAGGGTTAGGGTTAGGGTTAGGGTTAGGGTTAGGGTTAGGGTTAGGGTTAGGGTTAGGGTTAGGGTTAGGGTTAGGGTTAGGGTTAGGGTTAGGGTTAGGGTTAGGGTTAGGGTTAGGGTTAGGGTTAGGGTTAGGGTTAGGGTTAGGGTTAGGGTTAGGGTTAGGGTTAGGGTTAGGGTTAGGGTTAGGGTTAGGGTTAGGGTTAGGGTTAGGGTTAGGGTTAGGGTTAGGGTTAGGGTTAGGGTTAGGGTTAGGGTTAGGGTTAGGGTTAGGGTTAGGGTTAGGGTTAGGGTTAGGGTTAGGGTTAGGGTTAGGGTTAGGGTTAGGGTTAGGGTTAGGGTTAGGGTTAGGGTTAGGGTTAGGGTTAGGGTTAGGGTTAGGGTTAGGGTTAGGGTTAGGGTTAGGGTTAGGGTTAGGGTTAGGGTTAGGGTTAGGGTTAGGGTTAGGGTTAGGGTTAGGGTTAGGGTTAGGGTTAGGGTTAGGGTTAGGGTTAGGGTTAGGGTTAGGGTTAGGGTTAGGGTTAGGGTTAGGGTTAGGGTTAGGGTTAGGGTTAGGGTTAGGGTTAGGGTTAGGGTTAGGGTTAGGGTTAGGGTTAGGGTTAGGGTTAGGGTTAGGGTTAGGGTTAGGGTTAGGGTTAGGGTTAGGGTTAGGGTTAGGGTTAGGGTTAGGGTTAGGGTTAGGGTTAGGGTTAGGGTTAGGGTTAGGGTTAGGGTTAGGGTTAGGGTTAGGGTTAGGGTTAGGGTTAGGGTTAGGGTTAGGGTTAGGGTTAGGGTTAGGGTTAGGGTTAGGGTTAGGGTTAGGGTTAGGGTTAGGGTTAGGGTTAGGGTTAGGGTTAGGGTTAGGGTTAGGGTTAGGGTTAGGGTTAGGGTTAGGGTTAGGGTTAGGGTTAGGGTTAGGGTTAGGGTTAGGGTTAGGGTTAGGGTTAGGGTTAGGGTTAGGGTTAGGGTTAGGGTTAGGGTTAGGGTTAGGGTTAGGGTTAGGGTTAGGGTTAGGGTTAGGGTTAGGGTTAGGGTTAGGGTTAGGGTTAGGGTTAGGGTTAGGGTTAGGGTTAGGGTTAGGGTTAGGGTTAGGGTTAGGGTTAGGGTTAGGGTTAGGGTTAGGGTTAGGGTTAGGGTTAGGGTTAGGGTTAGGGTTAGGGTTAGGGTTAGGGTTAGGGTTAGGGTTAGGGTTAGGGTTAGGGTTAGGGTTAGGGTTAGGGTTAGGGTTAGGGTTAGGGTTAGGGTTAGGGTTAGGGTTAGGGTTAGGGTTAGGGTTAGGGTTAGGGTTAGGGTTAGGGTTAGGGTTAGGGTTAGGGTTAGGGTTAGGGTTAGGGTTAGGGTTAGGGTTAGGGTTAGGGTTAGGGTTAGGGTTAGGGTTAGGGTTAGGGTTAGGGTTAGGGTTAGGGTTAGGGTTAGGGTTAGGGTTAGGGTTAGGGTTAGGGTTAGGGTTAGGGTTAGGGTTAGGGTTAGGGTTAGGGTTAGGGTTAGGGTTAGGGTTAGGGTTAGGGTTAGGGTTAGGGTTAGGGTTAGGGTTAGGGTTAGGGTTAGGGTTAGGGTTAGGGTTAGGGTTAGGGTTAGGGTTAGGGTTAGGGTTAGGGTTAGGGTTAGGGTTAGGGTTAGGGTTAGGGTTAGGGTTAGGGTTAGGGTTAGGGTTAGGGTTAGGGTTAGGGTTAGGGTTAGGGTTAGGGTTAGGGTTAGGGTTAGGGTTAGGGTTAGGGTTAGGGTTAGGGTTAGGGTTAGGGTTAGGGTTAGGGTTAGGGTTAGGGTTAGGGTTAGGGTTAGGGTTAGGGTTAGGGTTAGGGTTAGGGTTAGGGTTAGGGTTAGGGTTAGGGTTAGGGTTAGGGTTAGGGTTAGGGTTAGGGTTAGGGTTAGGGTTAGGGTTAGGGTTAGGGTTAGGGTTAGGGTTAGGGTTAGGGTTAGGGTTAGGGTTAGGGTTAGGGTTAGGGTTAGGGTTAGGGTTAGGGTTAGGGTTAGGGTTAGGGTTAGGGTTAGGGTTAGGGTTAGGGTTAGGGTTAGGGTTAGGGTTAGGGTTAGGGTTAGGGTTAGGGTTAGGGTTAGGGTTAGGGTTAGGGTTAGGGTTAGGGTTAGGGTTAGGGTTAGGGTTAGGGTTAGGGTTAGGGTTAGGGTTAGGGTTAGGGTTAGGGTTAGGGTTAGGGTTAGGGTTAGGGTTAGGGTTAGGGTTAGGGTTAGGGTTAGGGTTAGGGTTAGGGTTAGGGTTAGGGTTAGGGTTAGGGTTAGGGTTAGGGTTAGGGTTAGGGTTAGGGTTAGGGTTAGGGTTAGGGTTAGGGTTAGGGTTAGGGTTAGGGTTAGGGTTAGGGTTAGGGTTAGGGTTAGGGTTAGGGTTAGGGTTAGGGTTAGGGTTAGGGTTAGGGTTAGGGTTAGGGTTAGGGTTAGGGTTAGGGTTAGGGTTAGGGTTAGGGTTAGGGTTAGGGTTAGGGTTAGGGTTAGGGTTAGGGTTAGGGTTAGGGTTAGGGTTAGGGTTAGGGTTAGGGTTAGGGTTAGGGTTAGGGTTAGGGTTAGGGTTAGGGTTAGGGTTAGGGTTAGGGTTAGGGTTAGGGTTAGGGTTAGGGTTAGGGTTAGGGTTAGGGTTAGGGTTAGGGTTAGGGTTAGGGTTAGGGTTAGGGTTAGGGTTAGGGTTAGGGTTAGGGTTAGGGTTAGGGTTAGGGTTAGGGTTAGGGTTAGGGTTAGGGTTAGGGTTAGGGTTAGGGTTAGGGTTAGGGTTAGGGTTAGGGTTAGGGTTAGGGTTAGGGTTAGGGTTAGGGTTAGGGTTAGGGTTAGGGTTAGGGTTAGGGTTAGGGTTAGGGTTAGGGTTAGGGTTAGGGTTAGGGTTAGGGTTAGGGTTAGGGTTAGGTTAGGGTTAGGGTTAGGGTTAGGGTTAGGGTTAGGGTTAGGGTTAGGGTTAGGGTTAGGGTTAGGGTTAGGGTTAGGGTTAGGGTTAGGGTTAGGGTTAGGGTTAGGGTTAGGGTTAGGGTTAGGGTTAGGGTTAGGGTTAGGGTTAGGGTTAGGGTTAGGGTTAGGGTTAGGGTTAGGGTTAGGGTTAGGGTTAGGGTTAGGGTTAGGGTTAGGGTTAGGGTTAGGGTTAGGGTTAGGGTTAGGGTTAGGGTTAGGGTTAGGGTTAGGGTTAGGGTTAGGGTTAGGGT